>NC_041232.1:45885522-45914072 GCF_002837175.3 Physeter macrocephalus
GTGTGTGTGTGTGTGTGTGTGTGTGTGTGTGTGTGTCTAACTCTAGTCATGCTACCATGTTTCCCAAGCTTGGTGCTCTATCATCAAATTTCCACAGAAGGCTTTGCTTCCCTCTGTATTCTTTGCAAATACTAGCAGCTGCTTGGAGCTGCTATCTCTCTCTTTCTCTTTTTTAACATGTGTATCCTATGTCTTCATCTTAATTTCTGTTGCAGTTCCTATGGGATTAGGATCATCCATTTTGGTAAATACATGTTCTCCAGTCTGAGGCAATGGGAAGGCATTTTAAAGTTTCTTTAGTGAGAAAGGAACTTTTTTGCTTGGATCTCTGACCATTGTTCAGAAACATAAGTGAACTGCCACTTCCTGTGTAAAAGCATAAAATCTCTCCATCAAAAAGTATTTCATTACTAGGCACTGCTTAGTCATATCTTTCCCAGTACAATGGTGTTACAAAGTATTTATAATTGAAATACTTTTGCATTTGAAGAGAGGCAATGATATATGGTATATGAATAATAGGCTGAGCAGGGTAGAGAAAAAAACTATAAGAGAAGCTGTGGAGTAGCAGAAACTCTGTGGGCTTGAGTCCAATTGGCCTAGGTTTGAATTCTAGCACTGCTTCCCACTTAAAAGCAGTGTGGCCTTAAGTTACAAGAAAGCACATGTTATGGGTTTTATTGTATCCCCTCCCCCAAATTCATATGTTGAAATCCAAACCCCCAGGATCTCAGAATGTGACTGTAATTGGAAATAAGCTCTTTACAGAGATAATTAAGTTAAAATGGGGTCATAAGGGTGGTTCCTAATTCAATGTTACTGGTGTCATTATCAGAAGAGGAAATTTAGACAGACGTGTAAGAGGGAAGACAGTGTAAATACAAAGGGAGAAGACAGTCATCTACAAGCCAGGGACAGAGCCCTGGAAGAGATCCTTTCTTCACAGCCCTCAGGGAACCAACCCTGCTGACACCATGGTCTTGGACTTCTAGCCTCCAGAACTGAGAAAATATATTTCTGTTGTTTCTGCTACCCAGTCTGTGGTACTTTGTTACAGCAGACTTTAGTTTCCTGAGGAAAAATGAGAATATGTCCAGTTGTTTCATAGAGTTTTTATAAATTAAATAATAAGAATAGAATACTAATGATAATGTTATCCGTAACTGACTATTTATGATAGGGTAGGTGCAGCATTCAATGCTTCACACAGGTTGTAAATGCGTAGCTTGGTGACTGCCACATTGGAGGTGTGTAACAGACGCTATGTTTATTTTCTCTTATTTAATACAATAAAGAGATACTGAAGTGAAAATATATTGCAGTGAAGAAGGAAAGATGCAAAAGGAAGAAAGAAAAGAGAGGTATCTCATAAAAAGAAGAAGAAACTAACATGTTGTAGGGAGAAGAGAAACATATCAAAGGTTCCCTACACCAGAGAGTAATAGACTCATCAGTGGCAAGGGACCAATCAGTAACTAGTTCTCACGGTGAACACAGGAGAACACGTTTTCTTGTAGAGTACTTTTTAGGTATATTTAGTTAGAACTGTCACAATGTGTCTAAGCTTTTATTTCCATGTGATCCTATAGTTTACATGTATTGTGTTGTAATGGTTTTAACAATATTAATAGTAAGAATGGAGAAAGGTTATCATGAAGTCATACAGAGTATTGTATTGACTTTTAAAAATTTCCTTTTTAGCTTTTTGAGTTACTGACACATTATTGCCGCAAAGCATATGTAGGGTCAATTCATGCTGAATAGTTATTAGAAACCATGATAACAAAAGTCATTACACTGCAGTTCAGTTTTGACAGTAAAATTTCTGCAACATTATCACAAATCCTCATGCATTAGTGCAATGATCCTTATTATAGTTTCATATTAGAATCAAAAGATTGCTGTAGCATGCTTGATACAAAAAGTCAAGCAAGCCAAATTCTTTTCTGCTTTTACAGATAACATTTTTGCTCTTTTTCTATGTACATGATGCAGATAGTAGCTTTGTTTTATATACTTTTCTCAATAACCTATGAGTACATTGCATATACATTTCTTTAAAATGAGGATTTTTCCTTGAAAGACAACACAATTCTGATTACCAGCACCAAAGGAAATAATTTGAGAATGACTTTATATCTGACACAACTTCAAAAATTCTAAAGCTATATTATTTACCATGGTATTATCTTTCCTTTTCTCAGATAATGTGTTAGGTGTGGTTATAGTTTTTTTTTAATCAGTGATTTACTATGATGGAATAGTACAAAATTTAAAAAGGGACATCTGTCATATTCAGGATAACTTTTATAGAAAAGCTGTGAGGGTTACCCTTCAGCTGACAAAGGGAAATATTTTTAATGTCTATCTGTCCACAGTAGTTTTCAATAGTTACTCTTTTTTAAAATTTGAGGTATAACTGATGTGTAATATCGTATTCACTTCAGGTGTACAAAATTTGATATTTGCATACATTGCAAAATGATCAGCACAATAAGTCTAGTTGCCATCTAGCACCATACAAAGTTAGCTTTTAGGATTTACTCTCATGCAGTTTTCAAATATGCTCTACAATATTATTGATTATAGTCACTATGCTGTACATTACGTGCCCCATGACTTATTTGTAACTGGATGTTTGTACCTCTTGAGGCCTTTCATCTGTTTCACCAACTCACCAAATCCCCTTCCCTCTGGCAACAAACATTCTGTTCTGTATATCTATGATTTTGGTTTTGTTTAGTTTGTTTTGTTTTTTAGGTTTCAAGTATAAGTGAAATCATGTGGTATTTATATTTCTCTGTCTGACTTCTTTCACTTAGAGTAATTCCCTCAAGGTCCATACATGTTGTTACAAATGGCAAGATTTCATTCTCTTCTATGGCTGAGTTTATCCATTCATCCATCGATGGACACTTAGCTTGCTTCCATATGTTGGCTATTGTAAATAATGCTGCTATGCAGATAGGGGTGCATGTATCTTTTCAAATTAGTGTTTTCATTTTCTTTGGATAAATACCCAGAAGTGGAATTTCTGGATCATACAGCAGCTCTATTTTTAATTTTTTGAGAAACCTCCATACTGTTTTCCATAATGGATGCACCAATTTACATTCCTATCAACAGTGCATGAGGGTTCCCTTTTCTCCACATCTTTGCCAACACTTGTTACTTCTTATCTTTTCAATAAAAGCCAATCTAACAGGTGTGAGGTGATACCTCATTGTGGTTTTGATCTGCATTTTCCTGATATTAGTGATGATAAGCATCGTTTCATATGCCTGTTGGGCATCGGTATGTCTTCTTTGGAAAAATGTTCATTCAGATCCTCTGCCCATTTTTAAATCAAATTGTTTGTCTTTTTTGCTATTGAGTTTTATGAATTCTTTATATAATTTAGATATTAATCCCTTACAGGATATATGATTTGCAAATATTTTCTCTCATTCAGTAGGTTGTCTTTTCATTTGGTTTCCTTTGTTGTGCAGAAGAGTTTTAGTTTGATGTAGCCCCATTGCTTATTTTTGCTTTTGTTGCCTTTGCTTTTGGAGTCAGAGGCAAAACTTCATCACCAAGACCAATGTCACATAGCTTACTGCCAATCTTTTCTTGTAGGAGTATTATGGTTTCAGGTCATACATTCAAGTCTAACTCACTCCGAGTTAATTTTTGTGTAAATGTAAGACAGTGGTCTAGTTTTGTTCTTTGGCATGTGGCTGTCCAGTTTTCCCAACACCACTTATTTAAAAGACCATCCTTCCCCCATTGTACAGTCTTGACTCCTTGAATATATGTGAGTGGGTTAATTTCTGGGTTCTCTATTCTGTTCTGTTGACCAATGTGTCTATTTTATGCAAATGCCATACTGTTTTGATTAATGTAGCTTTGTAACAGAGTTTGAAGTCACAGAACATGATGTCTCCAAATTTGCTTTCCTTACTCAAGATTGTTGTGGCTACACAGTGTCTTCTGTGTTTCCATACAAATTTTAGGATTGCATGCCAATACCATATTGTTTTAATTACAATGGCTTTGTAATATAGTTTGAAATCAAGAAGCATGATGTCTCTAGCTTTGTTCTTCTTTCTCAAGATTGTTTTGGCTATTTGGGGTCTTTTGTGTTTCCATACAAATTTTAGGATTGCTTGTTCTATTTCTGTGAAAAATGCCATTGGAATTTTGATAGGAATTGCTTTGAATCTGTATATTGCTTTGGGTAATATGAACATTTTAACAATATTAATTCTTCCAATCCATGAGCATGGAATATCTTTTCATTTCTTTGCATCTTCCTCAATTTCTTTCATCAATGACATAGTTTTCAGTGTATAGGTCTTTCATCTCCTTGATTAAATTTATTCCTAGATATTTTATTCCTTTTGATACAACTGTAAATGGGATTTTCTTAATTTCTCTTTCTTAATTTATACTTTGTCAACTTACTGAATTTGTTTAGTAGTTTTAACATATTTTTTGGTGGAGTTGTGAGGGTTTTCTATATACAAAAACATGTCACCTATAAATAATGACAGTTTTACATCTACCTTTCCAATTTGATGCTATCTATCTATTCATTCATGTATTCATTCACTCATTCATTCTTGCCTAATTGTTCTGGCAAGGACTTCCAAAACTATGTTAAATAAAAGTGGTGAGAGTGGGCATCCTTGTCTTGTTGCCAATCTTAGAGGGAAAGTTTTCAGCTTTTCACTATTGAGTATGATGTTAGCTGTGAGACTGCCATGCATGGCTTTTATTATGTTGAGATACATTCTTTCTATACCCACTTTGTTGAAATTTTATCATAAATGTATGTTGATTTTGTCAAATGCTTTCTTTGCATCTATTGAGATGATCATATAATTTTTGTCCTTCATTTTGTTAATGTGGTGTATCATGTTGATTGATTTTGGATGCTGAACTATCCTGCAACCCTGGAACAAATCACATGTGAACATGGTGTATAATCCTTTTAATGTATTACTGAATTCAGTTTGCTAATATTTTGTTGAGGATTTTTGCATCTATGATCATCAGATATATTGGCCTGTAATTTTCTTTTTTGTGTGATTTTGGTATCGGGGTGCCTGGCCTCATAAAATGAGTATGGCAGCATTCCCTCCTTTGGGAAGAGTTTGAGAATAGGTATTAAATCTTCTTTGAATGTTTGGTAGAATTCACTAGTGAAGCTGTCTGGTCCTGGATTTTTGTTGTTGTTGTTGGGAGGGTTTTGATTACTGATTCAATCTCCTTACTCATAATTGGTCTATTTAGATTTTTCTATTTCTTCCTGATTCAGTCTTGGAAAATTTTATGATTCTAAGAATTTATCCATTTCTTCTATGTTGTCCAAATTGTTGGTGCATAATTGTTCATAGTAGTCTCTTATGATCCTTTATATTTCTGTGGTATCAATTGTAACTACTGTTTTATTTCTGATTTTATTTATTTGAGCCTCTCTCTTTTTTATTTCATGAGTCTAGCTAAAGGTTTGTCAATTTATTTAACCTTTGCAAAGAACCAGCTCTTAGTTTCATTGATCTTTTCTACTGTCATTTTAGTCCCTATTTTATTTATTTCCACTCCAATCTTTATTATTTCCTTCCTTCTACTAACACTGGGCTTCATTTGTTCTTCTTTTTCTATTCCTTTAAGTGTAAAGTTAGACTGTTTAATTGAAATTTTTCTTATTTCTTGAGGTTGGCTTGTATTGCTATGAATTTCCCTCTTGCAACCACTTTTGCTACATCCCATATTTTGGTATGTTATATTTCCATTTTCATTTGTCTCTAGGTTTTTTAAAAAATTTTTTCCTTTTATTTCTTTGTTGACCCAATGGTGGTTCAATAGCATATTGGTGTTTTCCACGTTTTTCTTGTAATTGATTTCTAGTTTTATACCATTGTGGTTGGAAGAGATGCTTCATATGATTTCAGCCTTAAATTTATTGAGACTTATTTTGTGGCCTAACATATGATCTATCCTAGAGAATGTTACATGTGCACTTGAGAAGAATGTGTATTCTGGTACTTTTGGATGGAATGCTCTTTACATATCTATTAAGTCTATCTTGTCTAATGTATCATTTAAGTCTGATGTTTTCTTTTCTTTTTTTTTTTTTTTGTGGTACGCGGGCCTCTCACGGCTGTGGCCTTTCCCGTTGCAGAGCACAGGCTCCGGACGCGCAGGCTCAGTGGCCATGGCTCACGGGCCCAGCCACTCTGCGGCATGTGGGATCTTCCCGGACCGGGGCATGAACCCGTGTCCCCTGCATCGGCAGGCGGATTCTCAACCACTGTGCCACTAGGGAAGCCCAAGTCTGATGTTTTCTTAACAGATTTTCTGTCTGATGATCTGTCCATTGATGTAAGTGTGGTGTTAAAGTCTTCTATCATTATTGTATTGCTGTCCACTTCTCCCTTTAGGTCTGTTAATATTTGCTTTATATATTTTTGTCCTCCTATGTTGGGTGCATATGTATTTACAAATGTTACATCTTCTTGTTGGGTTGACCCTTTTATCATTATGTAATGCCTTTTTTTTGCCTTTTATTACAGTCTTTGTTTTAAAGTTTATTTTGTCTTATATGAGTATAACTACACCAGCTTTCCTTTCATTTCTATTTGCACAGAAAATCTTTCTCCATCTCTTCACTTTCAGTCTGTGTGTGTCCTTATATCTGAAGTGAGTTTCTTCTAGGTAGCATAAAGATGAGTCTTGTTTTTATTTTGTAACCATTTAGCTACTCTATGTCTTTTGATTGGAGAATTTAGTCCATTTACATTTAGAGCAATTATTGATAGGTTTGCACTTTGCCCTTTTGTTAACTGTTTTCTGGCTGTTTTTGTAGTTCCTCTCTGTTCCGTTTTTTCTGCTGCTCTGTTTCCTGGTGGTTAATGACTTTCTTTAGTCTTATGTTTAGATTCCTTTCTCATTTTCTTTTGGGTATCTGCTATGGGTTTACGCTTTGTGGTTACCATGAGTTCACATATAACATACTATGTATATAATAGTCTATTTTAAGCCAGTAGCAAGTTAAAATTGAATTCATTCCAAAACTCTACATTTTTACTCCCCCCAGTTTTATGGTTTTGATGACATATTTTACATCTTTTACTTTATATATCCCTTAACTAATTATTGTAGTTTTAGTTAATTTTACTATTTTTTGTCTTTAAACCTTTATGCTAGCTTTATTAATGATTAATTCACTACCTTTACTATATATTTACCTTTACCAGTGAGATTTTTGCTTTCATGTTTTCTTGTTATTAATTAGTGCCATTTATTTTCATCTTATGAAGTACCTTTTAACATTTTTTGTAAGGCTGATTTAGTGGTGATGCACTCCTTTAGCTTTTACTTGTATGGAAACCTCTTTATCTCTCCTTCATGATAGTTTTGCTGGGGTAGTGTATTCTTCTTTGGACGTTTTTTCCTTTCAGTACTTTGAATATATTGTTTCACTCCCTTCTGGCCTGCAAAGTTTCTGCTGAAAAATCTGCTGATAGTCTTAGGGGTTTTTCTTTGTAGGCAACAAGTTGTTTTTCTCTCGTTGCTTTTAAAATTCTCTCTTTAACATTTGACATTTTAATTATAATGTGTCTTGGTCTCTTTGAGTTCATCTTATTTTGAACTCTCTGGGATTCCTGAACCTGGATGTCTATTTTCTTTTGCAGGTTAGAAAAGTTTTCAGCCACTATTGCTTCAAATATATTGTCTGCCCCTTTCTCTTTTTTCTCCTTCTGGAACCTTTCTAATGTGAATGTTATTGTGCTTGAAGTTGTCCCATAGGTCCCTTAAACTAGTCTCACTTTTTAAAACTCTTTTCTTTTTGCTGCTCTGTTTGGGTGAGGTCCTGTGCCCTGTCTTTCAGATCCTGATCTTTTCTGCTGCTTCTCTGGTCTGCTGTTAAACCCCTTTAGAATATTTTTCAGTTCATTTGTCATATTCTACTTCTACAGAAGTCCCTCTGTGACTTCTCTTCAGTACTTTCTTATATTTTCTCTTGTTGCAGTTCTCACTGTGTTCATCCATTCTTCTCATGAGTTTGGTGAGCACCTTTATGACCATTATTTTGAATTCTTTATCAGGAAAAGAAAATTACTTCTGTTTCATTAAGGTCTTTCCTAAGGCTTTATCGTGTTTTTTGATTTGGAACATATTCCTTTCCTTTCTCACTGTGTTTGACTCTCTGTGTTTTTTCCTATGTATTAGGCAAAACACTTTCTATGTATTACCTCTCCCAGTCTTGAAGGAGTGGCCTTGTGTAGTTGAAACTTATCATTAAAACTTGCCCTAGGCTCCTGGTTGTCTCTCAAACCTTTGTGATTTTCTAAACAGCCTGATTTATTCTTGATAGGTCCCCACTGTTGATGGTGTGCCAAAACCTGTTGGTGTTCCAAGGGGAGGGATCTCATTTATATATATATATATATATATATATATATATATATATAAATATGTATGTATACAAAATTTTACCTTGAGTGTCTTTGGTATATCAGAGGTCCCATCACACTCAATAAATCACGTTCAAGGTGTTGTTATCATTAAAAAGCTATTTATTGTCATATAACTCTACCAGAAGATTATCTTCTCAAAATTTCATAAAAGATACATAAATCTACAATTCACTGAAAATTGGCATTAGACTGAAGAATTAGATTGATTTAAGCCAAGCTGACTTTTCTAAAGTATTATCCAGAAATATATACTTAGTTTTTGGTGTTTCTCTCATGGGGTTTGGACAGCAAAAGGGAGATTCATTAGGATAAAACAAAAATGATGAGTGGTCTATTCCATTCTCAGGGATCAGCGGTCTCTTGAGAGTTCTTTAGAGAAAGGGACAGTAGGAATTTAATTCAAGCTCATTAGTCTATGAAGTGTGGTAATTCCTTTAGCACAAGTGTGTGTGTGTGTGTGTGTGTGTGTGTGTGCACATGCTCATATACCTGTGTCCTAAGAGAGGGAGGAAGAAATACTGACAAAGTCATTACATACCTGTTGTAGGCAAAAATTATTTTAAAATTATGGTTTTCCTTTCAAAGAAATGAATTTCTATCGACTTTGAACAAGTACATAAAAATCACCACTCAAAGCCTATTTTTTTTTTTTTTTTTTTTTTTTTTTGTGGTATGCGGGCCTCCCTCTGCTGCGGCCTCTCCCGTTGCGGAGCACAGGCTCCGGAGCGCAGGCCCAGCGGCCATGGCTCACGGGCCCAGCAGCTCCGCGGCATGTGGGATCCTCCCAGACCGGGGCGCGAACCCGGTTCCCCTGCATCGGCAGGCGGACGCGCAACCACTGCGCCACCAGGGAAGCCCTCAAAGCCTATTTTTAATACATGCAAGATAATAAGCAATATGAAATGCTTATAAAAATGAGAACTAAAACAGCTTTCACATTTTCTATAGGAAAATAATTTTTTTCACTGCTAGAATTGACTTTGACTTCTCACCCAATCAATGTAAAGTGAGTTTTAGAGGAAACCCACGTTTGAAAACTGAAAGAGGAAAGAGAAAACATGCTAATGAGATCTCTGAATAATACAATATTTTTGAGAATTTATGATGGAAACCGTCCATTGAGGCTGAGGTGATATAGATTAAAGAGCAAAGATTCATGATTTGTCCTTTGGCTGGGTGAAGAGAGGATGTTGTTGGGCTTTGATTCTATGGTCTATTCTAGGAAAGAATCCCCTGGACTCTGGGGATCACAGCAGTCAGCGTGGAAGCTGAGATGAGGTGGCATATTCCTGCGCCCTTTATTGTATCTTTGTCAGTACAGTGGATGATTAATCATTTATTTTGAATAATTGAATGAATGAAGTGTTTGAATTCTGTGAGGTCCAGAAGCACCCCTTAGACCTCCAGAGTAGTACTCTGATTCATGTCCCTACATGACTCCTTCACAAGATCAGGTCACTAAAAGGTGATGCTCCAATCTGAGCATATCCATGGCAGTTACTCATTACTTCTCAGCTATTGGTCCCTTCAAACCTTGGACAAGTATCACAGCACATGCTCATCTATAGTCTCTTGGAGACAACATCTGAACCTAAGTTAAGGCAACTATGTCCTAGGCCAACTTTTCTTCTAATTAACTGTATATGTATTAAATCCCTGAGCCACTCAGGCCCTAAGGCTCCTCATCTGTAACACAGTCTTCTAAAGAGATGGGTAAAGTTTCTAAAGGCACTCCTAGTCCAAAGGTTTTACAATTTAAGAGTTGTGAAACCTATCTATAATACTTATGGAAATTAAATAGCTTCTAATTAAGTAGGTAGTCCTTTCCTCATTGGAAAATCATCATTGAAAAAGTGCCTTCAATGCGATGAAATTACAAAAGCAATTAGTGAATCAAATAATCTGTTTCAGTTGGACACTAGAGACATAATGCATACTTTATGTGGCTTTTACATGCTTTTAAAACCAATGAAACATGTATAGAATTTTTCAGTAATGTTAAAGTAGAGAGGTAGTGTCATGGTTATGAAATGGCTGGATGTAGGAAAATCCTGAGTTTTATTTCCATCTCAGTAAGTCTTCCTCTACTCAGGTTACCATGTGACACACTCAATCTCAGTTCTATATCTTATATAGGAGGTGATGATAATAATGATAATAGAAAAATTTCTAGGATTACTGAGGGACATTTCAAAGATAATGTTTGCAAATTGCATGGCACAGATACCTGTCCACATAAGTGCTTGTTAAGCACTGACTGATTCTATAATAATCTGTATTCCCTTAGTGTGAAAGCACTGAGAATTGGAGTAGAGCAAAAGTTAAGCTTTATAAGTGGTTTATAAAAGAACTAAAATATATTTTAACCAGTTTTGGAAGAGATCTTGTTTTCAGCCAACAGAACCATCAACATTTGCACACTTGCTTAGCTTACCTTTCTTTGCAGGCCTGAAGAACTTGAGATAGCAATTAAAACAAACACATGGTAATTTTATCAACATATTCATGTATTTTTAAAAAAAGAATATATGAAAAATATATCTGAAATCTTTCAACGAAAATGATGAAAATGTCCATTTTCACATAGAAATACAACCTGTTTTTTGGTTATTTTTCCCTTCATTCCTCTTTAGTGTGATTTTAAATTTCGAGATCTGAGAAGCTTTAGACTAAATTCTGTTCTATCATTACCCATGAACATGGCTAATAAGAATTTTGCATAATTGTTTTTGTTTGTTTCTGATTTTTAAAGCATAAAATTAAAAAAAGAAAACATACAGGAAAGTGTCAAGAAACATGTGCAAAAGAAGCAGACATAATTCTATCACCAAAAGTAATACTATAACATTCTAAAATTTGAGCCACCTGTATATAAATTTGTGGTAAGGAAGGGGACATTATTTTTTGTACTTAATTTGTTTTACTCTTCCATTAGGCTTTCTTTGCTACTCTCAGTCTAAAAATACTGAGAAGTAGAAAAGTGCATAATCTGTGTAAAAAGAATAATACTCCCTAAGAAGCATGGTAAGTAAAATATAATTATTTACCCTGCCAAACGGAACATATGTTCAGAATCAATGAAATTATTCTAAAACAGGAAAGAGATACAAAAAATTCCATTTTATCTGGCAAGGAAATTCAACAAGGGAATCAGAGGTTGAGCAGCGCTTCTGTGTACCCAAAACTAAACTGGTCAAGGGAAATTCTGCACTATCAAGAGAACGGACTAAACTATTAAAGGGTTTTCTTGGTTTTGATGGCCGAATTCCACCCTGTAAGCAGTGCATTAGACACTAATGACATATGATTTCTCACTGACAGATTTAACAGCATCAATAAGGCCTCTCTGTCCATTGCAGCAAATTGATCCTACATGACACCGACAAGGGCAGCCTGCACTTAATGACCTCCATCGCTGAAGAATGGAAATGAAAAATGATTGGAAGTACAAATAAATCTTTGAAAGTTTCCCTGAAACAGGTGTGCTAAAAGTGATTCGTTTGAGGGATCACCACAAACATAAACCCAATCTCTTAGCATGCTCCACTGTCTGTTCATACCAGGGTCTCACTCCTTGGATCTTGAATCAGGATGTGCTTTAATTCCAAAAATGACATCAAGACAACTTGGTTCTTACTATGGAAATACTATGTTTAGGGATCTTTCTTAAAGGCATGAATTCTTCACTAGTTATGCAGGTATCTAATTTATTTGTCATTTGCCACCAAAGGATTCTATACAAACTGATAACAACTATAGATAAAAATTTATTTTTGTCTCCCTCCTGGTTAGAAAAGGGAATACAGTATAGCCATTGATTCTTTTATCCTCCTCAATTATCAGCAACAAATGAAATATGTTTAAACTCAATAACAATGTCAAATGTGTGAAGTGATTGGCAAAACCTCCATGGATACACTGATATCCTTTCTTTGAATCCTGCACAATGGTTTGAGGACACTAAAATCTTGGCATATAGTTGTATTCTTAATTCTTTTCCAAACACACTTATTTCTTGATCTACCTTCATCTTGCTACTACTTCAATACAAATTTTTAAGAGAAAAATACACACTCTCTCTCCCAATATATTTGGAAGCTTTAACTCCCGTGAGAGTAGATGGATGGGAAACAAAGGGTGTTTATAAGCAGCATAGTAGATGAATGTAATGTAATAGTTACTCACAGTTGCATAGTAATTTTATTTTCAAAGTAACTATGGCAGTTGGTCTCTTTTTTATTCCTAATCAAAATTTTCCTCTGAGGTAAATTTCACTTTACCGATGAGAAAATGAGGTCATAAAGGGTAAATAATTTGCCAAGATCACTGAGCTAGTAATTGGTAGAGCTTACACTCAAATCCTGGCCTGTCATCCCAATATTCCATAATAGTAAATACAGTACTGAAGTTTTAAGCTACTAATTGATAGTGTGGTAATCTCAGTGACAACAGGAGAAAGGATTCCTTAGCAATCTACTGGTTTTTACAGTTAGGTGAATTGTTAAAAATTAATCATGCCTCTAATTTTTGAAATTTAAATTCTGGGAAGAAACAAAGATTCAAAGGAAAATAACGTTTCTTGTCAATGAGTAACTGGAGAAGAATATAGAGGAAGTGGCTGTATCTTAACACCCTAAGAATGGACCTTTCTCTTTGCTTTTGGATTTGTGGGCATATTGTGTGTTTTGCTTTTCCACTTTTAGTATTATAGAAGATTTTACAAAATATTTTAGAATTTCTGGTGATTTCCAGAAACCAGAGAGGTCAAGTTTCTCCAAGCTTCTAATTAAGCCTCATATTTAATAAGAAAATAGGAACCAAAATATGGAGCCCATACATCATGAGGAAGAATTAAAGGTATATCACGGAAAGTTACCTACATATGGAACTGAAATTTGAAATATATGATAATATATTTAAATCTATGCATTACAAATATTTGGTAGTTCAGGTCACAATAATTAAAAGCAAATTAGTATAAAATTGTGGATTAGAAAGTATGCTTTTTCATTTCTCAAATATTTTTTCAAAATTCAACTTCAAAATGTTGATAAAAATATAAAACAAAACTTTACAAAAAGAAAACATGCCATTTGGTGGCATATAAAAGACTACCATAAGATTGGAGACCCATGACTGACTACTTGTTACTTTTTGTGGTACATACATCAAGTAAATCATTATTTTTAGAAAAATATGAAAAACCTACCTGTTTCTTATCTCGAATCGAACCATCAAGTGATAGCTGTTTTTCATATAGGTTGAAATAGTTGTCCTTTACTGTTAAGAATATATTCTGTAATTTCTGATACTCTTGAGCTAAATGTAGATTTTCTTCTAGTGAATTATCTTGTATTTTCTAGAAGATAAATATATACATGTATTTAATTAAATCATTTTAATTTATGTTTGAATTTTTACATTTGAATTATCTAAAAGTATTACATTATATATTGTAGAAAAATAAAACCAAAAAGATGCTTCCCTTGACACTAATATCCTCCTTGGATTTAATAATTTTCTTTCTTGATGCAAGTGGTCTTTTTATTTATTTATTTATTTTTGAACATTGATTCATCAGAGTCTGTCTGACTTTTGTTCTCCTTTCCCAGACCTCCCTCCACAATGCCTTGGGAAGTACCCAGTCCTGGAGGCTTCACTCAGCATCCCAGAAGACCTCCTCCAATTTCCCACCCCTTTTCGTTTTCTCAAGCCCCAGTGCTCAAATAGATAGAAGACATTTGGAAGCTTAGAATCCTATTTCCAAGAGGTTCAGAGTGGTGGCACTCACAGAAAACATTCAAAACACAGAGAAGTAAAGAGTAAAAAAGATGAGGAGCAAGGAACGCAACGTTTAGAAGCACCCAGAGAAAGCCATTATTTGTTACTAGTATACTTTAGTTATATTCAAAGCTAAATCTGCTCTGTGAGCAGCTGAGAACTTTACAACACTACCCATGACTAAATATATATATGCCAAATCTAATACAAAACCCTCGGAATGTAACTTTTGCCAACATTACCCACTCGCAAATTAGGAGCTGCCTTTCATTTAAGTTAGAGGTGTGACTCAGTTTAGCTGCTGATTCTTTTTACATTTCTAGCACAGAAAATTTTCTTTGGCTGCTTCAAAAAATATGGAATTTATCAACAGCCTTAAATATTTTCAAACCTGTTAATCTAGTAATTCATCTTATGGAAATGTATCCTAATCAAAAAGCTTTATTTGTTACAACATTATTTATAGTAGCAGAAAGTTTTCAAAACATATAAATGCAGATTAATCATGACAATGATAATGATGATTACATAACTAGATATAAAAATAACCATTGTGAAGCAATTAAAAATGTCTCTGGGAAAACTGCTATCACATCAAACCTTTAGTATAAGTTGTTAAAAAATATATTGTAGTATGAGAATGCGCACGGAGGAAATGTAATTCAGCAGAAAATTGCCTGTACAAATATTTCTCTATCTACACACTTGAAGATTTATTAAGGTCAACAACATATTTCTTATGAAAGCCTGGTATCCATATTGATCCCTAATGATTAATACTATGTCATAGGTGTTCTTCAAAAAGCCAAAATGATGAACTGAGAACCATTTTAAGTGTCCTTGTCCTAATTCTGGCACAATAATTTAAAACTTTAGAAACTTCTATCTAATAAACTTGCTTAAAATCACAGAATTATCTTTTGGTAGGAGGACAAAGTGTCTATGAATATTTTCTTTGGTGGAGATACCTTTGAAAAGATGTTTACAATTCTTTTTGATATATTAACACTAATACAAAAATCTAATCCTCAAGTGATTAACTTGAAGTTTGATACATGTTCTAAAGGAGGCATGAGAAGAAATCATTTTGAGTTTTTTTGTTTGTTGTTTGACTTAAGCACATTCTGATACCTGAGACATTCTACTTCTCAATTACATTTCTTTCAAGACCCAGATAGCTACTATAAATGTTGAATTTGAGAGCAGTGCTACAAAAGTTGTGGAATTTGTTTTAAACTTACTTAATGGAACTTAATTGAGGATATATTTGGTACTTTATGCTTCGCTCATTGTGTAATGTACAGTTTTATTTCCAAATAACTATATTTTCAATTTCTGTATGACACCAGTTGTTACTGTTTTATATGCCATGATTAGAGTAGATACCAAGAAACTGAACTGTGTATTTAGGCCAATGAATCTTCAAAACATTGTTACATCAGTCATGATACTTTACATTATCATTTCTCAGTAATGAATGTATAGAAGGATTTACCAATTCACTACCTATTCCTGAAAGTCAGTGACTTTCAGATATGCAACGAAGTTTAAGTTTTTTAATTTTAAATAATGTATTCTGCTGACACTGAAATGTTTTTTTATGTTTAACTGTGGTTCCACCTCACAACTCTGACTGGTTTAATTTTAACCAATGGTATTATAACATGCAAATGAAACAAAGAGTGAATGATAATTATTGGTGGATATGTGTCCAGGTGAAATAATGCTGCCACTACTGGAGTTGAACAGCAAACAGAAGATATTAAATAAAGGCACAAAAGTTGGAGTTGGCAATATAATAAAAGGGTGAGAAGAAAGAACGAACTAATAACAGAAGTAGATGGCTTTTACATGCTTTTAAATTCAATCCAGCTAAATCTTATTGGTAGAATCTTTCTACTTAAGGTCTTGACTAAACACAAACTTAAATAAAAAGTTTGTTTCTAAAACCATTAAAGAAAGATTTGACTGTAATCTCTATAGGTTAAAATAACTGCACTCTGAGTTGATTTACAATATTATTTTATTCATTCATTCATTCTCATTTTCATTCAGTTGCTTATTCAAAACTTTTAATTTAGTAACTACTGTATGCCAAGATTTAAGATGTAATGGTGAACCTCAAGAATTTGTGGTCTTATGGGAAAGATTTACATTTAAAAATCATAGAAATATATAATTAGAGTATAGAATTTATAATCTTTTGCATTTTTTTGTGTTTTCCATATGCATTAAACTCACCCCAAAGGTCTGAATAAACACTTTCTCAAAGCCAGATTTATTGGTATGTATTCAATTCCCATTATTAATGATTATTAAGATGATGAAACATTGGGAATATGGATTGATACAGAGAAGAGAGGTTGAACGTCTGTTAATAGTTTCCATGTTGCCTAGAATTTAGTAAGGAAAATACTTAGCTTGAGGAGGGTTTGTTCTCTCTTATCTCAAATTATTTGTCAAACTTTGATGTTTGGGGGTATATTCAGCTTATTACCCCAACATTTTATTAGGAAATAGATTATGTTTATAAAGGGTGAACAAAAATTACTTATAAATTCCATGAGGGCGGACACCATCATTTTGTTTACCTGTAAGATATATTGTACAGAGCAGAGCTGACATTAGTGGGTACAAAAGTTTTTAGTAAATGAATGAATAAATACACAGAATAAACAGTTAGGAAATGTATGCATTATAACTTTAGAACTACACATTTTATTGGCCCAATTCCATGGAATAACTTATTGATGATATTACAATGACGCACATTTATTTGTATTATTTGATACTATACTACTTCAGAGGTGAAGATTTTAAGGATGTATATAAAAAGAATTCACACAATATGTTTTTAAATTGAGTATTTGAACATTATTCTA
Source organism: Physeter macrocephalus (assembly GCF_002837175.3). Classification (NCBI taxonomy): domain Eukaryota; kingdom Metazoa; phylum Chordata; class Mammalia; order Artiodactyla; family Physeteridae; genus Physeter; species Physeter macrocephalus. The sequence goes on from NC_041232.1 coordinate 45,902,651, forward strand.
AGGATATACCACACTGTCCAGACTGAGCAAGAGTTCTTTCTCTGGGTGCATCGTTGATTTTCACAAGGCATGTGACTCCCTTGAAACTGTACACAGTGGGTTTTTTTTTTTTGAATTACCTAATTAGCCCATGATCGTAAAAGTAATGAGAAACCATTGCTAAAACAAGACCTGGCCTCTTCTGTCAGCAAAAATGCTGAAAAATGAAGGCAGATTGCGACCCCAAGATATCAAAATAGTAGTTTTCCCTTTTTTTTCCACTTGACCTTTATTATTCTTTAAGCCATATATTTCATCTAGGATTTTCCCTCCACTTTCTCCATTTTCAGCTTCTTTTTCTCACTCTTCCCCTTCGCCTTTCCCTCTCCCACTGGGTAAGTGGGGAATAGGGAATTATAATGAGAAATGAGTTCTTTTTGGACAAATATAGACCATATATCATCTATTTATGTTTCACCTTGTGATATATAGACAAGATCTTAGAAATAAGGCTGAATTTGAATGTTAACTTATGCATTCCACACATAATGGAATGGCTACTGTCCTAGTTATTATAATTACAGACAGGGAAGGAAAGTCAATGAGAAGTCAGGTGAGGAAACTTGTATTTTCCAAAAATGGCCACATGAATATTTTCATTCCCACATGTTCTTCCAGAACCCGTCACTCCCTATCAAGAAGCACAGTCTATATCTCCTTCCCTTGAACCTGGGGAGACTTGTGGCTTCTCCAGCCAATAGAGTATGGTGGAAATGATGCTGTGTGATTTCCCAGGCTAGTTTATTTAAAAGAGCTAGTTTATTTATAAAGCTAGCTTATTAAAAAAAAAAAAGCATACAGTTTCTGGCTGGCTCTCTCTTTGGGAACATTTACACTTGGACCAGCCACTATGTTGTGAGGAATCAGGCCACATGGAGAGGTTATTGGTGTTGTTGGTGTTCCAGTAAACAACCCTAGCTCAGGTCTCAGAAAACAGCATCAACTGTGAGTAAATGAGTCATCTGAAGATGATTTCAATGCTTAGTCTTCAAGTCATCCAGATGATGGTTTACAATGTGTGAGAAGAGACAAGCTGGCCCTGCTATGTCCTGTCCAAATTTCTGACACATAGAATCCTGTGCCATGAAGTTTTGGGGTATTTGTTATGCACCCGAAACACCAGGCTTCTTGTGCAAGGTTACAAACATATTAAGTGGAGGACCTGGCTTTGTACCCAGGCCGACCGGCTCCAGATCCCCTACTCTGCACCATCCACTATACCTCCTTCATAAACATAAGCCAGCATTCTCTAACTCTACACAATGCCGTCTTTATAAAACCTAATGAAATTAAACAATCAGATCAAATAACACAATTACCTTGTTCTAAGCCTATTTCCACCAACCTCTTTTCATAAATCTGGCTAACACATAGCTTGTTGACATAGATAAATTGGACTGCTGAAGGAAATTAGAACCTGGTCCCCTTGGTAGCTACTTTTCATTGTAAGTCAATATGGGTATGCTGGTTACCTATAACCAGTCTTGGGTTTTTGATCTACATAATTCCATATTCCATGATTTGATTAGGCCTGATGTATTCACTGGCAAGACCATGTGTCAAGTGCATAGACCTTTACAGCTGAGGTCTGCACAACTCTGGACTACAGTTGATTGCAACAGAGTAATGCTACATGTTGAGACCTCTGGAGGTCCAGCCAGATACACTTACTCTGGAGAAAGCCTAAATCCATTTGAACTATTTTTTTTTTTAGCGAAGGGCGGAGGGGATCATTTGTTTTTAATTTAAGATGGACTAATGGCAAAGGAGAGTATAAGAAAAAAACTTGATCTAAACATTCTAGAGAGATGGTTATGATCAAAATATTTGCATGGTACATGTAGGTGTAGGAAACCTACATAGCTATTTACAAATGTTTTAGTGTTATTAAAATAGTCCTAGTGCCTATGACTAAATTTATAACGTCATCTATACCCTCAGTTACTCTTAATACAGGCATTTGGATCCAGTTCACCGGGCAGATGGGCTAGGTCCTTCTCTCAATTATGCATTCATTGTAAGAGAGTTGTCATCTTCTGACCCAGTTCTAATTCTAAGTGTCTGATCCTAATGTGATTATGTGTGGCAGTCTCAGATGATCTTTTCTGATGATCTGTCTGTCATCTCCTGATTCTTGGTTGTTAATAGTTTTCTGCAGACAGCTCCTTGCTTTCTTGCATATTGCCAGGGCTCTGCTGGCTGCTGCTGCTGTGTCTGTGTCCTTACACAGACTGCACCACACTCACTCTAGTCTCATGGTTCGAAAGAATTGACTTGCTGCCAGAACTACCGAAAAGCAAAAGTTGTATTGCTGATATTTATTGATCAATGTTACTCTAGAGCATCCTCACTTCTAGCTTTCATTCATTTATTCATTTGCTCAATCATTTGTTTAGCAAACCATTAGTAGGTTTACCTTATAGGTCCAACTCTATAGTTAACCCAGGGATTAAAGAGAAGGCTGGATGTGACCCCTTTTTACCAGGGATTACAGGCTAGACTGGGAGGAGGCAGAGTGGAACCAAGTCCATTTGAGGTATTTCTTGAAGTACCCTGAATTGATTCTACCAGGTGGGGAAAGCGGGGTCAGAAAAGCCTTCATAGAAGAAATAAACGGTGACCTGAATCTTAGAAGAACCATTTTATTTGGCTGGTGATATAAGCTGTCCTGCCATTTGGGTCAGCATATATTTGAGAAAACTGGGTGAGAACAGTTGAGAACAATGAGAACAATGTCAATTGAGAACAATGTTTTCTTGGCCCCTTTAGGATTATTAGATTATTGTTTCCTATGACTTGTGAATTAGACTTTCATAGATCATGTTAAATGTTCTGTTATCTTTTGACTTTAAAATGTTACAACGTAAATAATGAAATGTGCCCATATATTTAGTATCTCACTGATGCACAACATCATACATAACACTCCAAGCACCAATGTTTCAGTAGCATGTGATCCTGTACAGATGCTCATGCCTTACACCACTGATATCATAGCACCCAATCTCCACAGTCCCCACATTTGCTTTTGGTACATCTCTGCCAGTTAAGGGCACTGGATTGGTAGTTTTGCATGCAGTGATGTTTTGATGTTATTAAAGCAGGCATCAGTACTGAGACTGATTCACAGAACGTGCAAGGGACAGACTTTAGAATAAATGAGACATGGAGGTTGCAAGTCTCTTTGTGAACACTACTGCTTCAAAAGCATTCTCTTTGATTTGTGGGAATTAGCGTGGTGAACACAAATGCTTAAAATACATGCTAATTCTCTAACAATATAACAGACACGGAGAAAACGCATACTTTTCAGATGCATCACCTACTGTGTGCATGGAGGCATTATTGTATTGCTGCTCCCTTAAAATCTATACACCAATTACTACAGAAAATGAGAGCTCTCCCCAGTGTTTCCAAGGAGTAAGTCTGTGAGAATGATATGTGTCGATACCCTGAAGTCTCAAAGGAGCACATAACTGTTTTAACTCTCCCAGGACCCACTTCCTTGTCTGTGCTGCCATGGAAACCAGTCTCTTGTCCAACTCGAGTTCTCCGATAATTAGTCTTGAACATTCTTGATTTTTAAATGCAAAAATCAGTCCTCTGCATCAAGGTTGTAACATGCCTCAAACTCTACATATTATCATGTTTGACAAAATGCTCTCTATTCACTAATTTATTAGCAACTGGTATACACAAAGCACTATGGGGGACACTGTGAGAGTTCAGAGAGCACCTTTAGGACATTGATAAAAGCCTGCCACCTTGTCATTGCTAGACAGTCAAACGTGTCACTGCTAGACACCAGCGGATTCTTTGCTTAGCTCCTTCACCTCGGCACCCACGTAAGCGACCACACACAGGACTCGTTGTCTGAGCCCCCTGACGGGCTTACACATTTGGCTATGTCTGGTTTACTCAACAGTTTACTAATGGACACTACAACATTGCCTCTCAGAACTCAGAAAACATCCATTGGGAATTTAAGAGTACTTGGTATTAGCCCTGCTTTTCCTTATTATGTTTTGACTCTGTCCAGTGTATATATTTGACCAGGAATTATTGACACCAGCATGAAAAAATATACAATTTCAGGGCCAAAGGAGCTTGCGATCAGATAGGGGAATTGAGGCACTCCCAAAGCTAACTACATTAGCTTACATTAAACATGAAGAAGGATGGAAGACATATCCAAACTATGAGACTAGTTCCATGAGAGAGCAGCCCAGTGAAAGTGAGTAGCAAAGCTTCAAGGAGAGTCAGTTTTTGAATAGATTCTAAAGATATTTTATACACAAAGTGTTGCATATGTTCTTGGCAGGGAAATATCTGGCTTGCAAACATAGATGCTTGTTAAATATTAAAAAGCACCTGATTAATACGGGTTTGTGTTTTTTTTTCTTTTTTTTTTTTTTGTGGTACGCGGGCCTCTCACTGCTGTGGCCTCTCCCGTTGCGGAGCACAGGCTCCGGACGCGCAGGCTCAGCGGCCATGACTCACGGGCCCTGCCGCTCCGCGGCGTGTGGGATCCTCCTAGACCGGTGCACGAACCCGTGTCCCCTGCATCGGCAGGCGGACTCCCAACCACTGCGCCACCAGGGAAGCCCTGTTTGTTTGTTTTTTTAAAGGAAGATTTACCTCCATGTAGCTTTTCTCCTAAAACTACTCAATGGCTTTAGGGATCGCTAAATAGAGATGCCACTTACATTAGCTATTAAATTTTTATTTGATCCAACTTTCTTCAATATAATTCTAAGTCCCCTCAAAGTATCTGGTATGGGCTTCCCTGGTGGCGCAGTGGTTGAGAGTCTGCCTGCCGATGCAGGGGACACGGGTTCGAAAAAAAAAAAAAAAAAAAAAAAAGTATCTGATATAAGTGATTAGAGAAACAAATTATATAATGAGAAAAAGAGAGTAAAAATCGGTGTAATGTAATCTATATCCCCAATATATTTTTCCAAGTTAAAATACACGATTTAAACAAATACATGTATGTCCTCAGTAAGTGACAGTCACAGTACTAATAATTACCCTAAACTTTTTTTTACTTTATTAAATAAACTTAAAAAATTTAATCCTGAATATATATGAATTTAATAATGTGTCTTCTAATATTGTTTAATATTGTTAAACAGAAACATATTTGCATACTATTTCCTTTTTAAACATCTCTACACATTATTATAATTTAATTCTGTTTCAATTGTCAATATTTTCAAATATATTTTTAACATCTGCTACTCTTTTCACCATTTCATATGAAAGACTGAACAACCTCCTCTACATGGGCACCTCCTGACGTGAATGGTTTAAGATTTAGAAACGTTTCCTATTTACTCACATTTTAATGATATACATTTCTACTTCACTGGTGGAAAAGGCTGATCAGTCACAGAAAGGTCAGTTAACACTAAATAGACCCTTTCTTTATGTAATTACAAAGAATAATATCTTTGTGCTGAGGGCACTGCACGTGGAGTGGGTGATGCAGAGAATTAATGTGCTGTCTTGTTGGCCCATGGGATAGAGATTCCAATACAATAACCACAACTTATTCTAATTATGCAGCTTTAAAAGGTCATCAGCAAAAAGAGTCAAGGAATTATCAACTAACTTTATCATAAAGTGATAATGTACTACAAAAATGCAGAAACTATAAGAACAGTACCTTGAAACTTTATTACAAATGAGAGGAAGACTGATCTAAGAGGTTGCAGGACGTATATTATGGCAAAAATTGAGTAAACTCATTGAGAAACTAAAATACATGTTATTTCATAATATCCTATTGATGTAGTCAGGTAACCTGATCTCACCTGATATTTGTAAAAAATGTTTAATCTTGAAAATTCCTTTTTATATTTAATGCCAATTTCTTTGCCACATCCATGTTATGGTATAAATTCTGGTAGAATTTAAATATTTCTTTAAAAAATCTATTTGGTATAAAATGATGCATGCTGATTATAGTACACACAAATAAAAGAGAGGTACATGAAGTAGAAAATTAAAGCCCCTCGTTGCAATAACCACAGTCAGTTTTATACCCCAGAGATAGTATTAACAATTTGGTGCAAGTCCTTAAGGAATAGAAAATTTAAAAAAATTCTAACATTGACAATGAGAAAATGGAGGCCAGGAAAGTCAATTTCTTGTCCAAGGCTGCTTAAGAAGAAAGCAGCAATAAGGTGAGGGTCCAGTCTGATTTCAGCCTAACTCCCGTCTTGGGACTACGTCACTTCCTAATCGTGAATGTGAATTACAGGGCCCTTAAGATTCCAGATTGATATGTGTAAATGCTCTCATTTCTGAATACTCTATAGAATTACATCAGTCTTTCAAAAGAAACTGGATGCTCATAGAAAAAGCGTCCTTTAAAATAAAAAAAAAATGCACCTCAGTGTCTTTTCCTTGGGAATACAGAGTCAGAAAACGTTAGACTCATTGACCCAGAGGTGCCAAATATGAAACGTACAGCAAATATTTGCAGTCTAATAAAATATCCTATGGATAGAATGATCACCAATGTTTTTTTTTCTTTTGTTCCTCTCAGATATCCCTCTTACTGAGAAATAAAAGATCATGAGCATCTCTAACTACCTGATGTGGTCCACACTGGGGAGCTGTCCAAACCTTGTAAAGATTCTCAAGTAGAAATAGGATTTAAAATACCTAAGGCAATTTTCCATAGAGGCTCATCTTTAGACATGTCTACTTCCCCAGATAACTACATCCCAGTATGGGAAAACTCATATTCTAGAACAGGGATCATGAAACTATGGCTGTCCAGCTGAATCCAGCCCACTACCTGCTTTTGTAAATAAAAGTTACTGGAGCACCGTCACACCCATTCGTTTAGACACTGTCTGTGGTTGTTTCTCTACTGCAGTGGCAGAGTTAAACAGCTGCAATACAGGCTAAGTGGACCCCAAAGCCTAAACTATTTATTGTCTTTCCCTTTACACAAAATCCTTGCTGACCCCTGCTTTAGACCCTAAATTAACATACAAGTATCATGCAAAACAAAGTTCCAATTTAGACCTCTCATTTAAGATCTACTTGGGCTGTACTTATGATCTCGCATAAAGAAAGACTGCTGGAAAGCATTTTCTTTATTTTCCAGCAGAGGCACGCACCAAGGAGACAACCAATTAATAGTTCAAATACGTCTCCAAGTCCTTAAAAAATAATGAGATGCTCGTAAGCTTTTTAAGTACTCTCAAAACAGAGTAACTTTGCAGAGAGTTGTCAGATCTATTAAGACATCATAAACAATGCCCAGATTTATTTACCCTACACTTTCTTTAATTAAATGTGGTTCATGCAGCTCTTGCATTATAGGAAGCTAGAGGTCTGTTAATTTTTCCACTCCTGCAACTTCTGTTTTGGGGGTCCAGGATTAACTTTATGTTGCCAAGTGGATGTTTAATTTTGTAGGGGACATTCTTTTGCAGAATGGCTAAGTAAAATGTGGTAGTCACCTACCATGAAAGACTGTAAAGTGATTAAAAGAAATACACTAGATACACAACATGCAACACAGTGATCTTTAAAATATGGTGCTCAGTGGAGAAGACACAGAATGATAAATATTGCATAACTCAGCTCATGAGGAAAAGTAGCAATGGGAGTCAGAGAGAAACAGGAATTAGGAATTAAGGATGGAGGGACAAAATAAATTAAGAGTTAACACCTTGAGGATATGTAAATTCTATATAGTCAGCAATGACACTCTTAAAATGATTAAGTGGTTGGGTTCTTAGATCTTCCAGGTTTTTCCAGGGGTTTAATGAAAAACCCTTAAAATAAGATAAATCAAACATCAAACAACTCTGGAAATACATCTCTGCAACAATAGGTTCCCCAGGGGCCACAACCCTAAGATTTATTCTGTACATCATCTAGTCATGGCCAAAGTAAATGAAGGCATAAAGAAATATGTCATTATAATTATGTACCAAATTCATGGTTGTTTCTCTCTATGCCTTCTTTCTCTCTTTTCATTTTTGCTTTTCCTCAACGTATTTATTCCTCTTTTCTTCTTTTTGCTTCCTCCTTGTTATCTTTGTGAAGCATGAAATCGTTCAACTGTCTAAGGTCTTCTTGTTATCACACTTCCCTCCTGAAGACACCGTCTTCCCTTCCCATCCTTTCCTCAAATTACTATTCTTTCAAAGCCACTTCTTTCTTTTTGCATTATGGCACGGAAACAGAAGTGTCTCAAAGAAGAAAAACGTTTGGGAAATTCTGAGTGACTTACTTATTTTTTCCCACAAAATCAGACACTTTATGAAAATCCAATACAATAGAAGAGAGTGAGATGTATATGTGTAATTCATTTTATGGCTGCCTTTATTTCTTTGATGTTGTCTAGATACTAATTTGGATAGTGGTGGTGAAAAAGTGAATGAAACTTAAAACTGTTGGTCTATCTGGAAAGGTTGATTAGAGATATTTTAGGTTTTTGTATCAATATGCCATGTCAGCCTAGCAGGAAGGTACAAGAGCATCAATGTGATAATTTTGCGTAAGTAAGTAAAGTATATGACAAATATAATTATATACTTATACACACACAGAGATACACAGTTTTATAGTTTTAATCTTTTGACAGATATGAAAAAGCCAGAGAAGGAAAAAAAGGTAGAACAAGCTGTAATCTCTTTAGAAGCGATGCAGGACACAGAAACAATAAACCTGGCATTTGTAATACAGTATTTGTTATTGGGAAGTAATTCCTAGTTCATTAATAGTAAATACTGTATATATGTACTGTTATGTGGTGAAATGTGTGAAGATTAGCATTTGCAACTTTTCTTGGAAAACTGGCACAGGTAAGGCACAGTCAGTACTATATAGTATATTATATACCATGTATATCTCTGTCACTGCAATCACCATGTTTTATTATAGTTATTATATTTGTATTAATTTAATCACTTCTATGAACTTTCTATGCCTTATTTTTTTTTTTTGGCTGCGCCGCACAGCTTGTGGGATTTTAGTTCCCTGACCAGGGATGGAACCGGTGCCTCCTGCAGTGGAAGCTCAGAGTCTTAACCACTGGACTGCCAGGGAAGTCCCAATGCCTTATTAATTTTTGCCCCAGTGCTTGGTACATAGTAGTATCTCAGTTAACATTACTGAATGAATGAATAAATGAGTGAAATTGCATAATACTCATGTCTTGTTGAACACAGAGGTACTGACACAGAAAAAAAATGGGTGGACTGAACATTGATGGCTTTTATTTTCACTTAAGTATCTACTTCTGCCAACTATTTTTATATGAGTGGACTTTTCAGAGTATTATACATGGATGGCATTTTATGTGTTTTTTATTCTGTAGACGAACATTCACAATTAATTTTTACAACATAAAAACAAAGGAATTTACCCGTTTACATATTGACTGAGAAAAATAATAAGGTTTCCAGTTCTTTTAATCCTGGTTTGCAAAAGCATTTCACTGTATAATCTCTCAGTGTTGTATTCCAGTTTACTTGTAGGTTTTCCTTGGAAGACTAACAGAAATCTAAACTACCTGCTTTGCTGCCTTCATACACTTTGCTAAGCTGTGTTCTCACAACTCAGGAGATTAAAATTAAAAAAGTAGTAAAACAGTTTCACACGAAATAACTACAGTTGATTTTTTTTTTAATTACAGAGGATCTTCATGGTTGCAGACTGATATGAGCAATTTACAAGAACTGAAAAAGAACAAAAGCAGCATTTACATTACCTTAGCCCAAACCGTTTTGAAAAAAGCAATAATAAATTTCCTGTGTATTTCAATTACTTAAATATGAAAGAGTGATACATATTTTAAATCGATACAACACTTTATATAACTCACTCTCTTCAGATGAGATAGGCAAGGCTACACAGTTTCGTAGGATTCATCCTTACTTTGTCCCAGGTCAAAACCAGTGCCATTCCCTAACCCTATACACTTGCCAATGTCCGATCAACTTTTCTTCCTCATGAAAGTTTCTTTCTTTCAAATTTTTTTTTCCAAAAAGAAGAAAAGGAAAAATGGAAGGAAGGAAAGAAGGAAGAAAGAGCAAGCCTCCTGGAATCAGATGCTACATCCACTCTAGAAATCTTCAGTGGTAAAATCTTCAGTTGTTACCTTTCTTTGATCTCAGAGTAATGACTGACCTGAGGATAGCCCTTATGTGGAAACCTGTTCATATGCAGTTAGGTACTGAAATTTAGAACCACTCAAATGGAGAAACTCATGAAAGTGATTTTGAATAAAATGATACTCATGGAAGCTATCTGAAGTCCACGCAAGGCTCCATTCTTCCAGGCATCAGTGATCAAATCAGCCCTTCAGAAGGTGTCTCCTTGGGGGTTCATGGATAACTATTGAAGCTCCAATCCCGGGAACTTATGAATATGCTCCTCCTCATAGCAGAGGGGACTTTGCAGATGTGAGTAAAGATACAGATCTTGAGATGAAAAGATTATTTTGGATTATATAGGTGTGACTCTCTAATCACATGAATTCTTCAAAGTGGAAAATCTTTTCCTGACTGAAGTTCAGAGGACGTGAAGGAAGAAGCAGGAGAAATTTGAAATGAGAGACAGAGACTTGAGACCCATTTCCTTTGCCCCTTTGAAGATGGAGGAAGGAGGCTACAAGCCAAGAAATGCAGACAGCCTCAAAAAGGCAGAAATGGCCCTCTGCCCTCGTCCAGAAAGCAAATATGGCCTAGTTCCCACAGCCACAAGGAACTGAGTTTTGCTGACAATCTGAAACAGTGCCTCTTTCCAGCCTCCAGAAGAGAACGCAGCCCTGCCAACAACTGGATTTTAATCAGATGAGAAGTTCCCACAGCCACAAGGAACCGGATTTTGCCGAAAATCTGAAAACAGTGCCTCTTTCCAGCCTCCAGAAGAGAACGCAGCCCTGCCAACAACTGGATTTTAATCAGATGAGATCATCTCAATAGATGCAGAGAAAGATTTCGACAAAATTCAACACCCATTTATGATAAAAACCCTGCAGAAAGTAGGCATAGAGGGACCTTTCCTCAACATAATAAAGGCCATATATGACAAACCCACAGCCAAAATCGTCCTCAATGGGGAAAAACTGAAACCATTTCCACTAAGATCAGGAACAAGACAAGGTTGCCCACTCTCACCACTCTTATTGAACACAGCTTGGGAAGTTTTAGCCACAGCAATCAGAGAAGAAAAAGAAATAAAAGGAATCCAAATAGGAAAAGAAGAAGTAAAGCTGTCACTGTTTGCAGATGACATGATACTATACGTAGAGAATCCCAAAGATGCTACCAGAAAACTACTAGAGCTAATCAATGAATTTGGTAAAGTAGCAGGATACAAAATTAATGCACAGAAATCTCTGGCATTC
>NC_041232.1:45915372-45968877 GCF_002837175.3 Physeter macrocephalus
CTACCAAACGTAAAATAGATAGCTAGTGGGAAGCAGCCGCATGGCACAGGGAGATCAGCTCGGTGCTTTGTGACCACTTAGAGGGGTGGGATAGAGAGGTTGGGAGGGAGGGAGACGCAAGAGGGAAGAGATATGGGAACATATGTATATGTATAACTGATTCACTTTGTTATAAAGCAGAAACTAACACACCATTGTAAAGCAATTATACTCCAATAAAGATGTTTAAAAAAAAAAACTTCTGACATACAGAACTGTAAGATAATAACGTAGTGTTCTTTCAAGCTTCTAAGTTTGCAGTTATTTATTATGGCAGCAACATAAAACTAATATGGTGACAAGTATTATGTTAGGTTTATCAAAATTAATAATATGTTGCATAAAAACTAACAGTTTAATGATGGAAAATCAAACACTGCAGTTTCTTTGCAACAAGTTCATTAACAAATAAATCTTAGAAACTATTAAATAAATCATGTATTTTGTATAAAACATTTGCTTTCTATCAGTATGTAAAGTAACATAGCATGTCAATAACAACTGAAAAATTAATTCTAAACATTACATAGACTATGCCATGAGTTCCCAACTAAATTTCTGCATATGTTAACTGTAACAGATAAACTATCATCTCTACTTTGAAACAAGTTTATTAATTCACTTGATCATTTTTCAATTATATTTTAAAGGTCTATTATTATATTAGTAAGAAAATTTTGATAGTTCTTTGTTTCTTCCTCAAGATTAAATATAAAGTTGATTATATTATGAAAGTCTTATTCTGTTAAGTACAAAAGTCTCTCTAGTTAATCATTTTTAAATGATTAACTTGTCTGCTGATAGCTGATCATGCTAATGGTTTTGAAAAAATGTATGTTTTGAAAACTTCTGGTTGAATTATTAAGAATTATATATATATACACGTATATATGTGTGTGTGTGTGTATATATATATATATATATATATATAAAACCCTTCTTTTAAGAGACATTATTTGTGCTAGGGAAAATTATAAAAAATAAGAACAAAACACAGCATATAAAAAAGACATCCCTGTCTGTTTATCAAGGACTTGTGTTGAACAACAGAAGCTGTTCTGGGCTACTTCTGCACGTTAATTTCTGAGCTCTAAGTCAGTGTGGTAATGGCACAGTCATGGGTTTGTTCTTCATTACAGTGGCAGCCGGGTCCAGTCTGTCCCCTCTTTCATTGTCACATGTAGGTACAAATGATTCAAATATGGCGATTGATATAACACCCACATTATAACTTTTGATAGGCTGAGACATTGTTGGGTGAAAAATTTTTTTAACTTTCAGGAATATTAACCAACCATTGCAAATATAAAGATTGCTGGGTTTCTGAGATAAACGTACAATTTTATACCTACATACGTGATACAAGGAGAATAAACTTTTCAAAATTGCTGAAACATCTGAATGATAAAATTTTTAAAGAAATTTTATTATACTCTTTTAAATCCAGAATATACATAAAAGATTCACCTTAATCGAAATTTGTTTAAAAAATGCAAAATTTTGGCAATTGGTGTATATTCTTCATAAAATGGTTGTGGTAAGTGTGTTTTCTATTCATTAAGGTCTATATTAATTCCATTGGTTTGCTTTACACCTTTTTATTTGAGGTACAACATACATAATTATATAAGAATTGATTAATTTTTATACATGAATACCCCTACATAACCACCACCTAGATGAAAATATAGAAAAAAATATCCTCACACCAGAAGATTCTCTCACATCCATTCCTAGTCAATAACAAACACTCTCAACATACAAGTTTTGCTTGTTTTGATCTTCATATGATTATAATTCCAAGCTACATATTCTCTTCAGTCTGTCATATTTTGCTTAATATTAATTTTGTTGGATTTATTCATATTTTTTGTGCGGCAACACTTCATTTCGCTATATTGCTATATATTACTCCATTCTATGAATAAGCTGCAATTTATCCATTCTACTGTTGATGAATTTCTGCGGGGAAACTACTATGAATAAAGTTGTTATTAACATATTTTACAAAATATTAACATATTTTGGTGCACATGTGCACTAATTCGTGACATCTAGAAGTGGAATCATATATGCATATGTCCAACTCTAGTCGATGGTGTCAATATTTTAAAAATATTTACTTTTAAAATTTACCTTTACAAATTTACCTTCCCACCTGAGATATGAGAGTTCCTATTGGTCTACATTGTTATCTATACTTTTAAATTTTAGCCCTATAGAAAAGTGTGTAGAGACAAGTCATAGTGGTTTTAATTTGCATTTCTATGATTATTCTATTGAATGTCTTTTCGTATTTATTGCCCACTTGGATAGTCCCTTTTGTGAAGTGATTTTCAAGTCTTTCGCCAGTTTTTCTCAATTAGGTTGCCTGAGTTTATTGTTTTGTTAGGGGTTCCTCATTTATTGCGGATGAGAGTACTTTGCTGGATATATGTATCGTTAAGTATTTTTTTCTAAGCTGTGGCTTGTCTTTTCATTCTTTAATGGTGTCCTTTGATGAATGGAAGTTCTTAACTTTAAAAGAGTTTATGAACTTTTTCTTTCATGGTTTGTTCTTGTGTCCTGTTTAAAGCATCTCTGGCAATACTAGAATAACTCAGACGTTCTCATATGTTTTTCTTTAAAAGCTTTATATAACTTCCACATTTACATCTGTAGTATAGGTGGAATTGATTTTTGTATATGTTGTGAAATAAAAGGTCAAGGTTCTTCTTTTAAGTATAGATATCGAATCGATCATGCATCATTTAATTTTGATTCAGCACCAATTATTTTACAATACATTCTTTTTTACACTATTTTGGTGGCAGCTTCTTATAAATCAAGAGGCCATGTTTACATTCTAAGTCTGTTTCTGGAACCTCTATTCTGTCTTGTTGTTCACTTATATATCTACTAATAGCACACTTTCTTATACCGTGAACTTATTGTAAATCTGAATAGCAGGTAGGATGATTTCCCAACTTTGGCCCTCTTCAAGTCTGTATTCTCTATACTTGACTCTTTGCATTTCCTTACACATTTCAGAATTCTCATGCATCAACTTCCAGAAATTCCATTTAAGTTTTTTATTTTGATTCCATTACATGTATAAGTCGGCTTGGAGAGAATTCACATTCTTCAAAATATTGAATTTCATAAATTTAGTAGATTCATAATTCATAAACTTAGTAGATCACTCCATATATTTAGAATTTCTTTGATTTTTCTCAAAAATGTTTTGTAGTTTTCTATGGAGAATGCTTATACTTCTTATGGTGGATATATACCTAGGCATTTGATGTTTAGTTGTTCAATTATAAACAGTATCCACTTTAAGATTTTATTTTCTAGTTATTTGGGGCCAGTTTATAGAAATACTATGAATTTTTATTTATTCTATATCCACTGATTCCCTCAAATTCAAAAATTTAGCAGTTTATCTGTAGAGTCATTTGAACTTTCTATGAACAAATAATGTTTTCCAATGATTGCAGCTTCTAAAGCCGTCTTTTATCATGTTAAGAAAGTTATTTTCTATTTCTAGTTTTCTGAAAGGTATAATGAATGGCTTTTGAATTTCACAAAAGGCTTTTTCTGTATCTATTGATATTATTATTTGATCCATTTCTTCCTTTTATTGTTAATGTGATAAAGTATATTAATTTTTTTAAGGCTAGAAATTGTTTATTTTGATTTTGGGTAGGTCAAATATTCCCCTACCCAATTTTGCATGTTATTAATCACTTTTTCACATTCTATTTTCCTCCATGGATTATTTTAAAAAATAACCAATTATTGAAACACAATTAATAAGAGAACAGCAGTAAGATATAATGGGAGTAACAGGTCAGAATCTATTGTGTACTAGCTGTGTATTACTATTACCCTTCATTTATGAGAATAATAAAATTTGCTCTGCCTGCCTAACATGGTGGCTATAAAGATTAAATAACTGGTAGAAGTGAAAATGCATGGTAAACTACAAAGAAGGATTATTAATATAAAGGGCAAACGGTCAATTACTATTATACAGTTCACTATAATTCTATTTAATAAAGTAATAATGAGATATGTAACAATCTTCTTCCCTAGTACTTTTATTTTTCTTGAATATTAAAGCAAGCTTTGTCTGCTGATTTTCTTCCCCAAAGCTATCCAAATTTACCAAAACTGACAAAGGAGAAAGTTACAAGTTGATGAGTCTTTATCAAACTGTTGTGTTAAATATAACAAATTATTTACTCTGCATTCATAAATTATACATCAAAATTTAATAAGCCTGGTCCTCCTTATATCAATGTTTTGATAAGAAAAAGAATCACAATTTTTATATGGGTTTCATCTAAATATAGCTTCTTATAGTGAACTCTCTGGCCTAAACACACTCAGATCAATACAAGCACAGTCGGTCTCTTTCCAGTTTCCCAAAGAGGGAAAATGGACTGCTGACCAGATTCTCTGCCCAACTTTGTTAGATAATGTTGTATGTTACATTTCTTATTTTCAACCTTTATGCTACCAAAGAAGAAAGAATGAGTGAAATACAATTCAGAATAGAAGCTAGATGATGGTTTCCAATTTAAGCCTGCTAATTATATTCACAAGTTAGATTTCGTCTGAAAAAATTAATTTCTCTTTGGAGTTTTCTTTCTCCTTTATTTTCCAGCTATATAACTTCTTATTCATTTATTAGGTAGCATGGTGATGGAACTCTGGGATAGATTATGTTTCCCTGAAAGAGGAAGTGAAGCACTCAGCAGTAGGAGAGTACACAGCAGCAGAGCGGCACTGGCTATCTACTGCAAGTTTCACTTTGTTAACTTTCATAGCCAGTTAGCTTTAATGCCGGGTTCATCATATGAATTGGGGGAACAAGATCAGCACTTGGGCTCCCAACATCTTCCCTATTATTATCGCTCCATTTGTTTTGGTGATTTTTCTATACCCTCCACGTGTACTTATGGCCAGGACAAACAGAAGATGGTGGAGGGATTCCTGCATTTTCCACAGAGGGAAAACATGAACATCAAAGGAAACCCATAGTAATTAAAAGGCACACCTATAAATGAAATGATTCATGGTATTAATTGAATGAGATAAATAAACCAATTTTTATTTATAAAAACAAAGGGTATTAAAAATTTTTTTTTTCTTTTACAAAAATAAGGTCATGCTCTTTGATGAGACTTCTGTTTGTACAAAAATCCCTTAAAACCCAACTCTACCTAAGCATTTCTTTTTAATTCCCCATGGAATATCAAATAACAAAAGAAATCCCACATTCAACAAGATTAAAAGTCTGCTGAAAGGAAACCACAATGAAATTATAATTTATCTTCCCTTCCCTGAATGCTAAAACTTTAAGAAAATTATTTTATACACTTGTGTACACTGGGTTATTTTGTGCAAACTATCTGTTAAAAATCAATAATCCTTCATATGTTAAACGCATTTATTTTTAGAAGTAATAATGTGTATATTTCTTTTGTGGGACTTTGATGTTGTTGGAAAGAGGCTTAGTGACTTGTCAGTGGCATGCCATTCCTTAAATAAATTTAGAATAAGGTGAGATAATAATAATCCCCAATAAATAAAAACTTTGAAATTAATAAGAAAATAATTTGTGAGGATACTAGCGATCTTAAAATGGTCACAACTACCTACTAGATCTTACCCAGATGAAATTCATTACCTTGAAATTCAACATCTTGGTAAAGTCTTCTTCACTAATGAAAATAATAGCAATGGAAGAGCATCTGCAATTACTCTGTTTAGGATAAAATTACAAGGGCTATAAATCTCCAAGCTTCAGGGCATAAACTGATCACCAGCTGGGGTGAGAAAGAAATGTCTACCTATTGTGTAGTTGTGCAAAATTAGGTACATTTATATGTTTTACTCCCTCAGAAACATCTGGCACAGGCTACTATTTGAGAGCCTTTTGGACTGAACACAGGGGTACTACTTGACTAAGTTACAGAAATTGCATGGTTCCATATACATACGTATATATAAAAGTTAAAATTCAAGGCCTCGCTAAAGGAATGCTGAATTCTTCATGTTAATGTCATTGATTCAAATTCTTCCCAGGCTGGTGATCAAAGGTCATTAGCGATGTCAGGTAGAACATGAAAAATTCAGAAGGGTTCAAATTTTGGTGTTAGTCCCTTTGTCATAAAACTGAGCCAAGATGGTTACAGGCAATATTTGGTAGCTTCCACGGGGTGGGGTGGGGGGTGGAGGAAAGAGAATGGCCGTGGACTTTGAACTATCATGGGAGACTGACACAGAAGAGAAATGAGTGCAGCAAATGTTCTATGACAGCTCCCCTCTCACCCTCGTCTTTGCTACTCAAATGAAGAAGAGGCTGGTTTACTTTCAGACAAAAAAGATGTAAACCTGCATGAGGAAAGGACTGGAGGATCCCTTCTCTCTTTTATAGGTGAGGTGAGAAGGATGAAGAAGGAGGAAAAGTCCAAATGTCAGAGAATGTCTGCAGCACAGTGTTCCGCCTCCATCCTGGGAATGCTGTCCAGGAAGGACCCTGGTGATCCAAACCACCAAACAGAAGCCCAAGAATACAGAAAAAGGTAGTCTGGGGACTGGAAGGAAGAGGGTCCAGTAAGTGAGAAGGAGAATATGCAATGGAGATCAGATGCTGTGAATCTGGAAATGGTTACTAATGGTTAATAACCAGTCAATGGTTATTAATCATTTACTAATTAATGGTTCATAACTATACTTACTAATGTGTCCCTAAGTTAAAGGAGTCCTCAGAAAATCCAAAAGCAGAATCTGAGGCAAATAGCTCTTTATCATGTTCAACTATCTTTTGTCAAATTCCTGAATCACAAACTTGGCAATATGTGGGCTAAATGAAATAGAGATGCAGTTACTGGTTAAAATATTTAAATTTAATATTTAAATTTAATTTAAATGCCTTTAGGATAGTATGTTTCCAATTCATCCTAGTCCCTGACACTACTGAATGACTTAGTCCCAGTGTCTTCATAACTGGAAAATGCAAAAGCGTTAATGTTTACAAATACTAGTAAAAGCATCATGTTTCAATATAGTCCTATTTTTATAATTTGCTTTATTGCAATGTACTATATCCAGAATTCATTACAGCTTATTTCAAGAGAAGCCTATGAAAAAGTCAGTTTTCAACATCCTTTTTTTTCCATTAGAAACAATACTAAGTTTTAAAGCTCCCATTTCTCAAACTCTGATCACCATAATCTGTGAAAAACTTCCAAAATCTTGAATTTGACTTCAGCTGTGGAGTCTACAATAGAATTCTGACGAAAATTTTAGTAGTCACTGGACAGAGACTGTATTTCTCTCTACGCATATCTCTATAAGGCTACATTCGTGTACTTTTTTTTCCCTACAACAGCACCCCATTGCTGACGATCAGTTCACAGTTCATTATAGACCCCAGATGGGTTCTTGCTGCACTTCTATATACTTTCAAGGGATCAGTGGTTCCACACCGGTCCAGCTACATTTCCTTTCAGAGGAAATCCTTTCAATTTCTGCTAACAGCTATCCTTTAGGATAAGTGCATTCTAAGTAGCCACAGCATAAATGACGGCATTATTGCAAATGAGATGAATTCTAAAACTCTTAGTTTAGTTTGATTAAATTAATGCCAAATGAAATCTGAGATAGTTTTCAGCTCAAAAGTTTTTAGATAGAAAATGTTACCACACAATTTTCCTAATATTTTCTCATAGTTACTATTCAAAGAATTTTCACATTTAAGTTACTCATCACTGTGACTATTAGGACTTGTGAATCATTACCCTAGGTTCTGCCAGGCAGATTCCAAAGCCAGGGGTGTGTCTGCAAAGCTAAGCTACCTCAGAGGTGGCTTTACCTTTTTAAACCTCAAATTCCCTCTAGGGGCTCTTGGGAAATTTGGGACATTCGGGTCATAACTCTGGTGGCCAAACACACTCCAATCCAATGCTGTCAAGATCCTCTGCTTTGGAAGGAAAAATCAAGAATCCAAAGACTAGTTGAAAAGTCTAAGGTAGATCTGATCTCAATTAATCTTGTAGACGTACATTGTGGGTGGTTAAGAGAGTAGCTCTGGATTAGTTTTGTATTGCTGCACAACAAACTGCCACAAATTTAGCAGCTTAAAACCACCCGCATTTATCACCTCACAGTTCTGTAGGCCAGAAGTCCAGGCATGGCCTAGCTGGGTTCTCTGCTCAGTATTCCACATTCAAGGTGTGGTTGGACTGAGTTCTCATCTCGAGACTAGGGCAGTATTATCCTGGGTGAATCTGACCTTATTAAGTGATTCCTCAAAAGACACTGGGCTTTTCCTGGGAGATTTGAAGTGTAAGACGGGTTTTGACAAGAGACTCTTCATTGCTGGCTAGAAGCTGGAGGCATCTGTTATTACTCCCATGTCCTATGATTAAAGTCAATTGAAAATTATCACAACTCAATTCAGGCAGGACTGCAATGGCCCAAACTCTTTAGAAACGAAGGTTTGGGTCAACCCACCAGGCAAAGAACCATGACTTGCCGAGGTGCTTGCTAAGAACAAAGGAATATGAAATGAGTAGTGAAAGAAGATAGCTATAAACCCCATCTATGACCAAGTGACCAGTTGCAGAAATGAAGACTTCAATAGCTATGAGCGTGTCCTCCTTATCTGGATGCGAATTATGTTGCATATATATTGCCCCAATATTATTGGTTTCTTTTCTCTCTTATCCTCTAAGCATTTAACATGATAGATAACTGTATTATCCCAGGATTTCAGTTACAGGATATCAAAGAAAAGTAAATATAACCCTTTGTATCCTCTTCTGGGGAAGGAGCATATCTTCAGATGTAGGCAGGATAGTTGTATCATTATAGGTGGGAATATGATTTGTTTTTTCCTTTGGAGATTAAGTACAGTACAGAGAGATATGTTGGGTGCCTAACTGACAAAGAGTGGACTGTGATAGGTTTTCTGATTTGTTAACTTGGCTAGGCTTCATTCTCCAGTTATTCAATCAGACACTAATCTAGGTGTTGCTATGAAGGGATTTTGCAAATGTGATTAAATCCTTTAATCAGTTGACCTTGAGTAAGGCAGTAATCCTAGATAATCTGGGTGAGTTTGATTTATTCATTTGAAAGGACTTGGAAAGGGCGGGGAGGGGGTGGGAAGTGACTGGCAGAAGACAGACAGACATACAGAGACAGATAGAGAGAAGAAAGCCCCCCTGTGTGCAACAGCTTCAGCTCGCGCCCTAGGGTTCCAGCTGGCCCACAATTTGTCTTTCCTGATTACCACCCTACAGATTTTGGATTTACTTAGCTAGTCCCCATAAAAGCAAAAGCCAGTTCCTTGTAATAAATGAATAAATAAATACATATACATAGATAGATGATATAGATATAGATATAGATATATAGATTCAGACACAGACATAGACATACATATAGATATCCTACTGGTTCTGCTTTTCTGGTTGATCCCCAACTAATATAGGGGCCATCTTAGAATTCTGCCTGCCATAGGCTGTTTTGGAATGCAGCAAGATACTGCAGCAATCACCAGAATCAGAATTGGAAGACCCAAGCTTCAGACTAGGTGCTGCCACTAGGAGCATCATATTCCTGGGAAAATCACTTAACCTCTCTAAGCATCACTTATCTCATCTCTTCTATAGTTCAGGAACCTACATTGCAGAGTTGTGAGCATCAGATGAGAAAAATAAATATGAAAGTATCTTGTATACTTTCAAGTACTATACAGTGGACTCTTGAACAACAGGGGTTTGAAGTGCTCAGGTCCACTTATATGCAGATTTTTTTCAATAAATACTATAGTACTACAAGATGCATGCTGGGTTGAATATGCAGATGTGGAACCTGCAGATGTAGAGGACCTATGACAGGACTTGAGCGTCCCTAGATTTTGGTATATGTGGCGGGTCCTGGAACCAATCCCCCTTGTATAAAAGGTACAACAGTACAGATTTTGCTACTTTGGCTAAGAATGCCTAAGAATTATTCATGTTACTCTGCTCCCTGGGGATGACTAAAACGGAAGTTGACCTGAATTTGGAGGAAGTTTGTGGCATGGACATGGGCTTCTCAAAAATATTTTATTGATTAACTGCTGCCCTGGGGTTTGGAATATAAGACCAGAAACACTGATATCTGATCTTGGGGGAAGACAAAAGGTACGACAAACCTGAAATTATTGGTGCAGGATTTTCATTACATTTCATATTTATTTTGCCTTCATAACATGCAAAATGCTGTGTTAGCAAAATGAGATGATTTATGTAAAGGTAATCCTACTGTCCAGAGAAGTTAAACAAAGACAACCTTTCATTCCTTCATATGTGAGATCATATTTTTCTGAGGAATTAAAAACTAACAGCCATGGACAGTAAGTGAGCAACAATGCAGCTGGCGTTGAATTCTATTTTTTAGACTTACCTCATTTCTAGAGTCTGTTACTGAGCTAGAGAAGTTGAGTGGGCCCCCTCTGAGTGACTACAGCTAATGAATGGCATATGCTTAGCTCTTCAACAAGCCTAATTATGTTACTATTCTGAGGTGATTTTTAGGTGACTTTACTGTCTTCTTTCAGTTGAGTTTCAACGTACTATGAAACAGTCCTTCAAACAATCTATCACATTCTTAATTAGATATCTCATAGACATTGTGGGAATAACTTCCATTTTAGGTTTATCGGAACACAGAGAACTAAAATCCCCTGTTAAAGTCTGAGTTCAGCAAAACCAGATGCTCTGTGAGCTAAAATAAGTATCCCAGTCTCTAAAAACTTAGCTGTAAATGCACAGGGTAGCACAGAGTATCATCTTGGATTTTAAGCATTATTGTGAGTATAGTTCTTAAGTTTCACTTTCATCATAGTTGACACTTAGAAGGCTTAATTAAGCATATTTACTGTAATCTACATTAAAATTTTATTTTGATTACTAGGACAAAACTTTCCAAATAATTATCAGAATTATGTCCGAGAATTATTATCCTTTTAATTGTTATATCGTTGTGGAATTTTAATTCAATTATCACTCAAAATCTTTGGGAACAGAATTCTCAGGAAAAATAATGTGTTTTTCAAAAATTTGAACTAATATGCTGAGAAAAAGTACATTAATTTCTTAAAGGTATTAGGAAATCACTGACCAGGATGAGATCTTAGCAAGTTCATTCCCTCTTTTGAGGTGTGTAAATGATTTTGAAATTGTTGAGTTATGACACACTATAGGAGCCTATGTGGGAGACAGAGGGTGATGCCCATGATATTTCCGATTTCTGATATATATATGATAAAAAAAGCCAAGACCTCGCTCAAAAGGAGATTAACAGGGTCTTGAGGACATTCTATGTCCTACCTAAAAGACAAAAAAATATAGACTCTCTAAATTCTGCCCCAGGTACAGAACCCTTGAATGACTGCTACACAGCTTGCAGAAAGCCACAAACATCCCATTTTAACAATTTTGTTTGAAAATAATTTATGTAAAAACTCTCTAAATGTTATACTTCTGTGAGTGATACATTCACTGTTTTTAGTTATTATGTTTACCAAAAATGTGGATTCCTATAAGGACTTGGAGTGCCACTTAAATTAAATGACTAGAATTCTAATGACAATTTGGCATATAGCAACGAATTACCATATTTAAGTCACTTCCAATCCAAATATCAATTAGTTATGTTTATGCTGTCTAGAGATCAAGATGACCTTAGTCAAATTAGTTCCATGATTTTTTTTTAAAGTTAGCATAAAATATGTAATCAGTCTACTTGGATATAATTTCAAAAAATACATTTGAGAGGGAAAGTGGTATATTGAAATATTTTTTAAAAATTAATGTAAAAAGCATAAAAGTACAATGGTTTCATATACAACTAATTTACAGTAAGATTCATTCTTACAATAATCCTACTTGTTTGGATGTACCAAGACAGTAATATTCTATGAAGAGGTAAGATACTTAAGTTTATTTGCATAAAATGTGGGTTATAAGCATCTTCAGTAAGTGACTGAAACACTCTAAACAAGGCGCGCTTTTCAGCTTCCTTCAAATATACATGTCGAATTCAAGTTTACCATTTAACTGCAAATTCTCTTACTGTAAAAACCAGCATGCTCTAACTACATTATTTGAAAGATTAAGAAACCAAAAAAAAAAAAAAAAACCAGCAAACGTGACAAAAATATGAAGGATGAAGACTTTAAAAACTGACCTAAAAGAAAATTTCTGAAGAATCCTTAATTAAAAATGGAAAAGAACAATTTACTTCCAATAAGGCAACAACTTTGAATCTTAGATGTTCTTCACTCTTTTCAAATAAGAACCTGTCAGCAATCCTTGTGTATAGTTATAGCTGGTGTCAAATTCCATAAAATTTGAGATGAGACTTTGCCAGTTTGGGAGCTAAGGGAATATATTATCTTGGGCCACAAAGGGTTTCATAAAAATGTTGAAGGAAATGGAAATCCAACACTGGTTAAGAAAATCAGGAAATAAATTACAAAAACTGTCCATTTGCCTGTCCCTTTTAATCTTAATGTCGTATTCAAACTATTGGGCATGTAACTGAATATCTCAACTGTACCTGAAGAAATAATGGAGCGTGTCTCTGCAGTAAAACAGAACGGCACTAAACTGATGAGTTTAACCCAGCAGAAAGAGCGGCTGTAAACATGACAAATGCCTGCTATTGATTTCAGGTTTAATTACTCTGTGCAGCACTGACAAAGCCCATCAGATGTTGTTGTGAAGTGTAAATGGAACAGACTACACTTCACTGCCCACAGGAAACTGATGGTGTCTGCAGTTTGCATTGTTTACTTTATCCTCCGTAAACTTCAGCCTTGATCAAATTAACAAGTGCTACTAACCTCCAACAAACTACAATGCACTATGGTTTTACAGCAGCATCTCATTGATAACAAGTGTCAGTATGATGGCTGCTGGTGAACCCTACAGCCCAGCACCTGCAAGTCCTGACTCTCGGGCCATGGGGATCTCTTCCCGCAGGTCCTGATGTATAAGGGAACGGAAAGATTAGTTTTTACACTGCTCATTATGATGGTGCCAATAATTAGCCAGTACTGCACAGTCTTTCCCAAAGGGCTTTTAAATTATCATTTCTGGTTTCCAATATTAGTTTTTCAAGAACGTTTGTGAGTAATTATACCTAATTTTAGGTTAATTGCTTTCTAGCTTTTCCCTTTTCCCTCTCTCTTTTCAGATATACAAATTGTACCTTTTTTCATTCAACTTAATTCAACTTTTTGCAAGTAGTGATTTAGTGAACGATATTTCTGAAACAATTGATAATAAGACTTGCAAAAGAACATTTCCCTTAAGTGGGCAGTTACCCAATCAACCTATTATTTGCTTTTCTCCACAAAGGCTGTGTCAGAATTTGCTATTTTATCATCAAAACATCGACACAGTGTACTAAATGTTTATGTATTCAAAGCTTCATGCATACAGGTAAAACAATAAAATAGGATATCAGTGAGTATCTGCATTGGGTTCAGGATCTGCCAAAGTCTGATGTAAATCCTCGGGGTTACCTTGGTTCATACCTTATAGTCAGCTGGGCCCTCTTGCCTCCAACTGCACATATTTGCTTGATGCTGGTGTCGACACTAACGTTCAACACCTGTTGTCAGGATAGTTTTCCTGTTCTTGGCAATGCCTAGGACAACAATTGGCATCTATTTCTCAGTTTATACTCCCAAGCTGGCAGGCCTCAATTTTTCATCCTGTATGTGTAATCTACAGAATCACTGCAATCTCTCATTTTGTCCTAGATCTTGCATAATATAATGTACTTCAGACCAGAATAAAACTAGCTGTTACAACATATAAGGGATACTTAAATGATAAAACCACAGTTGACACCAATCAAGCAAAATATTTTAATGAAGACTACATTTCTAGCAAGAGGAAGCACAATCATTACTACTTAATTGGTTTTAAAGGATAGCTCAACAATAATAATAGAATACTGACTATAATCTTAGCAAATACCTAAATTACCCCACATATGCTTGATCGTTTATCAAAAAACTAAGTGGTGTAAAATCTTTCCTTAAAAATGTCATTTTATGTCCTTAAGTTAAAAACTGCAGAGTTCATCCATTTATTTGAAACTATTTACTGAGCGCCTCCTCTGGTTATCCAGTGGTGAAGAAAATAAGATCTTACCTCCATTGGGGAAAAATATAGAAATAAATTACTCAGATAACTGTATGGTCAGTATTGCAATGAGCACTATGGAAGAAAGGTGAAAGGAGGAACAGAAATCTGAAAAGAGGCACCTGCTTTAGACCGAGCCTGGGAAGGCTTCTCTGAGCATGTGACATTAAAACAGAGACCTGAGGCTGGGAGGAGGTCCCCAGGAGAGGGGGCAGCAAGCCTGTGTCAATGCTCTGAGGTGACAGCCTGACACAACTGAATACCTAAAAGAAGCTTAACGTGCCTGGATTCCACTGAACTAGATGGATAACGGCCTACAATATGGATGGGGAGGTGGACAGTGGCTGGGTCAGAAAGGCCACATTAAGAGTTTTAGATTATGTTAATCCCAGCCTCCCAATTGACATATATACACCAATAAGTATAAAATAGATAACTTATAAGAACCTGCTGTATATATAAAAGAAAGAAAGAAAAAAAGAAAGAAAAGAAAATTAAAAGAAAAAAAAGAATTTTAGATTAAAACTCTATTAAAATGTTGCTAAAAGCCCAAGAAAGCCAATGAAATAAGTTCAGCACTGAAAGATGAGAGAGGAATTTTTTTGTTTTTGGGGTTTTTTTGTGGCTTAAGTTCATGCAGACTGCTTTATAAGAAACAGCTCCAGGTCAACAGGGGACAAACATGAATGCAGCAACCAACTGGAGGCTAATGCAATAGTTCAAGCAAATGATAATGGTGGTTTGGTTTGGATGATGGCTGTAGAGATGGTTGGAGCCCCGATAGTGCTGACAGGAAACCAGAATATTGACTAATAAACTCTCCTTCTAAGTACTGTTTATCACATACATATGTGTGTATATATATATATATATATAAAATACATATGATGTATAAAATGTTTACTATACATATACTAAATACATATTTAATTTAACATATACTAATATTTATAAAATATATAATACATTTACTATATGTATACAGTAAAGTTGTTTTTATTTTAAACTTCTTTACCTCTACATGTTGAAATCTTCCTTTTCAGTTATTTAAAAAATAATTTTTTTGGCATTCAGTTATCTGAAATGATGGATTCTCTGTGAACTCCTTAGATATAAACATCCCTCTCATAGTAACACTACAGATGGCAGCATATCTAAGCAGCGTTAGAGATTCTGGTTTAGTTAAAATTATGCTGCCTGTTAGAGTTCAGAAGCATTTCTAGATTTCATTCTTAAAGACCAAATCCCCACAACAGCATGATCTTTTTAACTGATTACTTTGCATTTTTCACAGTAGAGAGAAAAATGAAATCTCTGATTCAGTCTACAAATTGAGTAGTCAAGGTTGTGGAGGACACCTCAAACCACCCTATCTGCTTCGAGTGTTATCTGAACTACCCTCAGCCATGGGCTCTGGAGGAAGGGCTTGGAGGAGAGGGGCTGAGGCCCACAGAGATATCCTGAGGCAAAGCGGAGGAGCTACAGGGCATTTTTAAAAGGTGCCCTACAGCGTCCAACATGGATGAAAATAGGGCAGCTATGAATTCCAAGCCTACACAGACTAATTTAGAAAAAATTTCCAGGCCTGGAATCCAGCTCCTTGTTAAGTCTGTCCCACACTTAATGTGAGAGGAATGTGGATTCAGTGGCTGGTGATTAATAGGAAAAGAGAGATTCTATTTCTCTTAACAAACCACTCATTCATTTACCCCATTCCTTCCAGTTCTTACACAAATAGCATCTCATCTAGACTTTGAAACTGTTGATCCTTGGCATTTGAAGTGAGAAAAAAATAAAAATGATTATTAAAATAGTAAAATCATGTCCCACTATATAATTTTTATAATGCTTTCTAATTAATTAGTAAACACCTGTGAACTGAATTCATTTATCAAAGATCCACAGACCCCATAGAGAAAACTTACAGAATTAATTGAAGGTCAATTTATATGATGATTTGTGGGAAACCTAGAAGAGTTTTACCCAACAGGTAAAAATTTCTTAATGAAACATCCAATAATTCTCCCCCAAACACTGAGCTCCTGCTAAGGCCCTGAACTACGTGGGGTGTCACTAGGGCATCAAGGTGTAGAAATGAATCAAGAATCCCATCCTTAATATGTCTAGTAGTCTAGCTTATTTAGACTACTAGACATATTAATTTTAAATTTCCCTCTTATTTAATTACTTCACTTCAAACTATTGAATTAAGATGATCCTGACCGTAATCGCAAAGAAGGTAAAGTCCCGAATGAAGCCTTGGAAGCCATGACCTCTCTACATGGAGAAAATCAGTGACTAACATTTTGCTCTGCGCCATGGACTGCATCACATAATCTGTTACTGTCCAAATACAATTTTCTTTTTTTGTAAATGAGTCAGTCACAAATCTCTGATTGTGCCATTTCAAATGCAAATAATTCTGTTCCAACTGCCTCTTTACATTAGCTAAATGAAGTCATCAGTAACCAAAATTGGAGAAAATCTTAACACTACTTCCGTAAACAACTTTTAAAGTTTTATATCCCATAAGAATGAAACCGTTATGAGATAGTCAAGATTCATTAGAGATACCCAACCTGATATGACTCATATTCAAAAACAATAACACTTTCCCCCATAACCAATAGTGGCCAGAGCAAATTATAATCAAAGATAGATTTCCTGGAGGGTGATGATACCATTAGATTTAAGGAATTAAAAATACATGAAACTTTTGGGTTAATGAACAGGGTCCTTAACTGCTCATTTAATTCAAACAGCTGTTTGTTAATGCCCTAAGCAGTGTCATAAACTGTGAAAATACTGTTGAGTGCAAGACACTAGTTAATGCTATAAAGCAACACATGCTCTAATATTAAAAGGATTTAATGGGATTAATAGAGAATAAGACATTAACTCCCTATTATGATGTTTTAGAACCCAAGGGCAAATTCTGGCTAAAAAGGACTGGTTCTAAAACCACAGAAAGTAAACTCCAGCACTGTACAGCTAATCATGGCAATTTTATGCCCTTGAAAAAAAGTGGAACCCTGATAAGATCACATCTGTTCCAATCACATACTGGATAAAATCACTGTTTACTAAAGTCCTAAATAACTAAAAATGTGCAACCCCAACAGGATCCCATCTGTTAATGCTACAACTTGGATATGGTCCCATTAGAAAAATTCCATATAATAATGTTCCAGCATAAAATAGTGAAGAATTTAGATTTCATTTCATCAATTTTGTCTATAGACTTATATGCTGATTTTCTGCAAATATACCATTATGTGATCTATTTGATGCATTTTTCTTATGGGTAGTTGCTATGATCTTAACAGGTGAAACCAAAATTGAAATGCAATAATAAATTTTAAAGTCTTTCTCCATGAATTTCAGAAATTTTAGCCAATTTCTGCTCATTATTTCATTCCTTACTTTGCATTAGAGATTATTTTCACAGGAAACATGATAATATAAATAATTTTATAAAATAAATCACAATATAAACTTCATAGTAATGTCCTTTTTCAACATTTCATCTATTTGCATGTACATGAAGAATTTCAATTCTGGATTAAATAGAGACTTTACAACTGACAGAGAAATGCTTTCACATTTAATACTCTCTTGGCAATGTCATAGTTAAGTCTACAGTATAGCCAAGTTTCTTTTTAGAATTAACGTTAAGATAGTTGTAAACTGAAATGTATAGTTATTATTGAAGAATGAGGATTGGTGAATTAAAAGAAAAAGTTAAAATAGTTTTGGTGAGGTTTATGAAACTAAATAAATTAAAATTTCTGTAAAAATATAACAGACTGTAATTTTTGGAATATACTATATCATTTAACCATTGTAATATTTTAGTTTTCTTAGAATACTACAAAATGAAGCTTTTCAGATGACTGTTATAAGGAAACATTAAAAGAAATTTGCCACCATTTTATTGCAACCTTATTATGTGCTAGGTACTGTGCTAAATCATTATAAATACAGTTTCATTTAATCCTCACAAAAATCCATGAATATGTAGTATTGTTATATCCATTTCACAGATGAGGAAACTGAGCCTTAGAGAGGTAAATCAAATTCCCAGGATTAAATTCTCGGGATTAAAAAACAGAAGTGTCTGGTTACAAAGCTCACTTTTATACCCACTGCGTTGTATGGCCGCAACAATTATTCTCTTTGCACAGAATAAAAAGAAATTAAGACTAATAAAAATAAACATGTTAATTAATAACTGTGGCAGAGATTAATGCAAATATTTTAGCTGGATCATTTCTGAAAAATTCTACTTGCAAGAAATATATTAACTTCCTCTTAGGGTCTTCACATTGGACAGATGGGTGCTTTGAGCAGGTTACTATTTTGTTCCCTTTCAATCCATTTTCTAGATGAATCATGGGCTTCTTTTCATTGGATGAAAAGGAATTATGTAATTCATCAAAATTTTCACTTATGCTGGCTGCCAGCAAATTTGAAGCTAAATTTATTTAAATATTTATTCACCATTGATTTAGGTGAGATGAGGAATGCATCGGCAGGTTGTTTTACTTCCACTTTAGCATGCTACATCCTTTGAAAGACGAAATTAAAATTTGCCTTTTACGTTAGGAGTTGAATATGGAGCTCTAACCTAATGGGAGCCATATTTCCAAATTATTCCATTGATGTTATATTGAATGGCATTTTAATGATTGAATTCATGATGATTAATTTTCTATCTGAAAATATTCAAGAGAAAGTTATAAAGGTCCTTTAAACTATCGATTACTGTAGGTTCTCTCAACTTTTTTCCTATATTAAGTCAGTTTTCTGTAATGTAGCACAGTTAAATTATATTAACATATTTTCTTGAAACATAACTTCACTAACTAGAAAAAAGGTCTATTTAAAAATATTTGAAGACTTGTTAGTTTTGAAGCCATAAAAAGAAACAATAGGAGAAAAAAATACATGTCCAAAGAAAAGTTACAAAATTCCAAGCAATGAAAGTAATTTCAAAATTAAAGTGGGGCGGGCTTCCCTGGTGGCGCAGTCGTTGAGAATCCACCTGCCGATGCAGGGGACATGGGTTCGGCTGGGCCCGTGAGCCATGGCCACTGAGCCTGTGCGTCCGGAGTTTGTGCTCCGCAGCAAGAGAGGCCGCGATAGTGAGAGGCCCACGCACTGCGATGAAGAGTGGCCCCCGCTTGCCACAACTAAAAAAAAAAAAAAAAAAAAAAAAAAAAACTTAAAGTGAGGGTATTATTCTTTCATGGGAAAAAATTTATTAGAAGTATAGCCTTGACTATCATATAGACTAATATAAATATCTTAGAATTATAAACATCATAATTTCCAAATAATAATTAAAGGCATGGTTCTTTACCTTAAATGATATACTAATTCACCCACATGATGTATTTCTTATGGAATTTAAACATTAGGAAAATATTTGTTGCATTGGATGATTGTTTTAAAGAAATGCATATGAACTTGGTAGACTTACACTAGTTATATAAACTTGGAGGAATTACTTCATTGAGCTTCAGTTTCCTTAACTGTAAATGAGAATATAAATTAAAACCACGTTGGATTGAGTGATTTAGCCATGACAAACCACTAAATATAGTGTGTGGCTCAAGTCAGGCCCTTTACAAATACCACCTTTCTCTCTCTGTATTTGTAGATATATTCCGTGCTTCCTTTTTTGAGCAAAAGAGAATGATACAATTCTTCATTTTTCCTTTTTTGTTCAGGTTGCCACAAAATCCAAAACTCAATTTGTTTTTTTGCACTACTTATGTTAACTAGAACATTTTTCTCATTTTTGGATTTGCTTCTGGTCTCACTTTTTGAAAGACTATTTTAACTGCCTAGATCTCATCTATGCTTTAATTGTGTAAATTGTCTCTGATGGGTTAATGAAAATGTTGGCGGTGGTTATAAACAAGCAAATCAGGTGTGATTTTTATTGAATAATTCTAAGTTGTTTTCGGTGGAAACATCTCCAAAACTAAAAAAGAAAAAATTTAAGGTGAAATTAATTTGCTATACATCCTATTTCAAATGTCCAAATTATAGGCAGCTTTTCAAGCTCTGTGTTCGACAAATGTCTTCCTATAAAATGGGGTGGAGGATGCACTGTTGAAAGCAAGTTCATTGGTTATTAATTAGTCCTTTTTTTTTTTTTTTTTTTTTTTTTTTGCGGTACGTGGGCCTCTCACTTTTGTGGTCTCTCCCGTTGCGGAGCACAGGCTCCGGACGCGCTAGGCTCACGGGCCTAGCCGCTCCGCGGCATGTGGGATCTTCCCGGACCAGGGCACGAACCCGTGTCCCCTGCATTGGCAGGCGGACTCTCAACCACTGCGCCACCAGGGAAGCCCTAATTAGTCCTTTTTATAAAATTGAAAAGCATCTATTTCTTAAGGTGTCTTTTGGCAAATTAAACATATATCGGGTATTTAAAAAATGACTGGTTTCAAATATTTGAAACAATTCAAGATTATTGCACATGCACAATTATCCATTATTAAAATGACTATAATTTATTGTCGAATCTAAAAAGATAACAAAAGATATGTAATTTATTTATTTAAAAGCAGTATTAATGAAAAAAGAAGTGTGAGCTTTTCTTCCATTTTGAAAACTGTACTTTCCTCCCAACAAAAACATCTATTTCTTTCTCTTTGTTGTTAAGAACAGCAAACAGAATTTTTCTAGTGTTAACAATATACCATTAACAGAGTAATTCCACAAATAAAACTACAAATACTATGTAAACAGTGGTGCCTTGCTGGAAAAAATGCTTTTACAGTTTACTGTCCTATTTCTTTCATTACCAATTGTAATTTGTAATGATTATGTAGTAATGCAGCAGAACTAAAATAGCAAAGAAAAGTTTGCAACAAATTTCAATTCCCTAACCCTAAAAGTTGTTAAAGGCATTTTAATTTCCCAAAGCAAAAGAGACAATTGTATACAAGATTCTATTTTAAGTCTAACCTTATTAAAAAAATAAAAACAACATTAAAGAAACCTATTCTCCATTTGGAGCCAGTGGAATTTATGTTAGTAACTCCAATTAACTCTAATGGGAGATACATGAATAAATCTCAAAAGCATTGAGAAGAAAGGAGTTTTGCTATTATAGGGAATTCAGAGAAAGCCTAGATATGATTTCCTGCAGATTGTTGAAATGTGATTGAAAACATCTGTGCAATTTGGTCAAAAGGCAGAAAAATATTTTAAATTTTGATACAAGGAATTTGTATGTCATTATAGAATTAAATATATGGAAAACTATCAACCTTTTAATAGAATTTTTAAAGAAGTTTATATATTTTTTCTGATTCTAGTCTGAATTGAGGAATGAGGCTAGGTTTAAGAGAAAATATGTAAATTTGATTACCCCGAACTCTTAGTGCCCTCTAGGTTATGCAGAAAGGAAGTAACTTTTCTGACTACTGTAAACATGCCCCTTTCTTAGAGCCCATTGTGATATATGCTTTAACTTTTTTATAAATGGAAAATCTTTTTTAACCAATTTCCGCAGTAAGCAGGCGAAGTATCTGTTATTATTTTACAAATTTTAAATATTTCAGTGATTGGAGAGTCTAAGGATAACATGCCCAGATTGCTCATGTGAGCTCTGCAGATGCCTCTCTAAGTCTCTGGATCCTTAATCCTAGGGTGTGAGAAGTCACGCTTAATGGGGTCCTTTGTATACAGTCTATTTCAATATGTGCCTATTTATGAATGACAATTTAAAAAACAGTGATTAAAAGTCTACATCCTTAGCTATCTCATATTTTTGAGAAGTTTTTATCATGATCAGAAGATACTAATTCAATACTATTTGAGTTTAAAATAAGTAGATATATAATGAAATACATAAACAGCTTCAAAATTCTGAGATATACTTCAGAAAAAGAGTACTTCATGTGATGCAGGCAAAGATGAAAATCATTAAGTGTGCTGAAATGGTGATGATTTTGCCTCTATTAGAAGCTTGTTAGACATGAGTCAACCAACTCTTCATGCAACTGCAAAAGAAAAAAATTTAAAGAATATGTACAAAGTGCTAGAAACTCATGATTAGACGTTTGTATCTGAAAGATTTTATAATAATTTTAGGTCTCTAGGAATAATCCTTTTGGAACATGTAAATCTACTTTTTAAATTTATTCACAGTCTACATAAATTTCTGGTTTTAGGAAAATATTCCTAATACACTTAGGGAGTGCCTTTTGTACATTTTATAAAAGTTCAGAGTCCACAGTTAGGATAATTGAAAAAAGGCTTTACCAAGAGATTGTGTCCAACATCTGCTTGGATCTCAGGCCTGTTTCAGCATGTGCCTATTGACAACTGGCAGTTTTTAAAACAGTGATTATAAGCCTTCATGCTTAATTATCTCAAATGTTTTGAGAAATTTTCTAATGATCAGAAAATTTTAATGCAATTGAGAAATATTAATGGCAGCTACAAAACATTAGCTACTAGCTACTGAAACATGTGATTTATTCTTCCACATATAAGGGTTACATTTTCATAGCTGGATTTTAAGAAAATGGCCACTGACTTTAAACAAGATTTATGTTTTTGAACTCTATATTAGATAGAACCAACACATCCCTTCTTTTCCCCTCCCCTACTCTTTTCTCCCCTCCCTCGCTCTCTTCTTTTCTCCCTTCCTTCCTTCCTTTCTTATTCCCTTCTTCCTATATTTATTAAGCAGCTAATAAGTGTCAGATTCTATGCTAATAGGATAAAACAAGATTTATGTTTTTGAACTCTATATTAGATAGAACCAACACATCCCTTCTTTTCCCCTCCCCTACTCTTTTCTCCCCTCCCTCGCTCTCTTCTTTTCTCCCTTCCTTCCTTCCTTTCTTATTCCCTTCTTCCTATATTTATTAAGCAGCTAATAAGTGTCAGATTCTATGCTAATACTCAGGATAAAAACTTTCTTCTAATATAGTATACAAGTGAAACAGTGAGTTTTCACACCTGTTCTCTTTCATTGGAAGAGAGGAGATACTAGCATGGTCAGATCAGTGAAATCTTCTTGGTGTCAAGCCAAAGAGCAAGTGCTAATTTTCAAAAATGAACAAAAGATATTATACACTTTTGCAGTTCATAATTTCTAGATTTCAAACCCAGCATTTCATAAGATCCAAAACTGAACTGTCATTCCATTAAAATGGAATATTAAAAAAATGGAGTGATATTTCAGGCAAAAACCAAGGAGGTGAAAGACCTATACTCTGAAAACTGTAAAACATTGATGAGGGAATTTGAAAATGATACAAAGAAATGAGAGATCCGTGTTCTTGGATTGGAAAAATTAACGTTGTTAAAATGTCCATACTACCCAAAGTGACCTACATATATAATGCAATCCCTATCAAAATATGCATGACATTCTTCACAGAACTAGAACAAATAATCCTAAAATTTATATGGAACCACAAAAGACCCCAAATTGCCAAAGAATTCTTGGGAAGAAGAACAAAGCTCGAGGTATCACACTCTCTGACTTCAGACTATACTACAAAGCTACAGTCATCAAAACAGTATGGTACTTTCACCAAAACAGCATATAGATCAATGGAACAGGATAAAAGCCTGGAAATAAACCCAAGCACTTACAGTTCATTTATCTATGACAAAGGAGGCAAGAATAGACAATGGAGAAAAGACAGTCTCTTCAATAAGTGGTGCTGGGAAAACTTGACAGCTACCTGTAAAAGAATGATATTAGAACATTCTCTAACACCATATACAAGAAAAAATTCAAAATGGATTAAAGATCTAAAGGTAAGACTGGATGCCATAAAACTCCTAGGGGAAAAGATAGGCAGAACACTCTTTGACTCAAATTGTAGCAATATTTTTTTTTGATCTGTCTCCTAGAGTAATGGAAATAAAAACAAAAATAAACAAATGGGACCTAATTAAACTTAAAAGCTTTAGCACCGCAAAGGAAACCATAAAAGAAATGAAAAGACAACCCACAGACTGGGAGAAAATATTTGCAAATGATGCTACCGACAAGGGATTAATCTCCAAAATATATACACAGCTCATACAGCTTAATATCAAAAACAAACAAACAAACCAACAGCCAATTAAAAAATGGGCAGAAGACATAAACAGAAACTTCTCCAAAGAAGACATACAGATGACCAACAAGCACATGAAAAGATGATCAGCATCGCTAATTATTAGAGAAATGCAAATCAAAACTACTATAAGGTATCACCTTACATCTGTCAGAATGGCCATCATTAAAAGTCTACAAATAATAAATAATGGAGAGGGTGTGGAGGAGAAGGAACCTTGTATACTGTTGGTGGGAATGTAAATTGGTGCAGCCACTATGGAGAACAGTACGGAGGTTCCTTAAAAAACTAAAAATAGAACTACCACATGATCTTACAATCCCACTCCTGGGACATATACCAAGAGAAAACTCCAATTCAAAGAGATGTATGCACCCCAATGTTCATAACAGCACTATTTACAATACTCAAGGCATGGAAACAACCTAAGTGCCCATCAACAGATGAATGGATAAAGAAGATGTGATATATATTACTCAGCCATTAAAAAGAAAGAAATAATACCATTTGCAGCAGCTTGGATGTACCTAGAGATTATCATATTAAGTGAAGTAAATCAGTCAGAGAAAGACAAATATCATATGATATCACTTATATATGGAATCTAAAAAAACGATACAAATGAACTTATTTACAAAACAAAAACAGACTCATGGACATGGAAAACAAACTTACAGTTACCAAAGGGGAAAGGGGGGAAGGATAAATTAGGAGTATGGGATTAACAGATACACACTACTATATATAAAATAGATAAAGAACAAGAACCTACTATATAGCACAGGGAACTATATTTAATATCTTGTAATAACCTATAAGGGAAAAGAATCTGAAAATGAATATATATATACACATATGTGTGTGTATGTATGTATAACTGAATCACTTTGCTGTACACCTGAAACTAACAACACTGTAAATTAACTATACTTCAATTAAAAAAATGGTTAAATTTTTAAAAAATCTATCTGTTTTAGTAGTACATTTAAAAAAAATCTATCCTAAATTTTGCTGATAGAGAAATAATTTTCATCCTAGAACTATATAGAATTACATAGAGATATATACAGTTTAAAAAAGAAATCACAAAGTGACAACACTCTGTACCTGACCTAGCCTATTTATTTAATGGGATACCATTCATCTTTCAGATACGTGGTTATCTTTTCGGATGTGCATTTCTTTGATGGTCTGGGCAACCTCACCAATGTTATCAAATGAACCTGTTTTGAACTTTGCATGATTCACTTTTTGAATCTGTCTAGTTCTGACCATATTTGAAGATTTCATCTAGCTAGGGAGGAGTAGAGCACTGATTGTAACATTTACCTCATGTGACAGATTGGCTTTTTTTTTTTTTAACATCTTTATTAGAGTATAATTGCTTTACAATGGTGTTTTAGTTTCTGCTTTATAACAAAGTGAATCAGTTATATATATATACATATGTCCCCATACCTCTTCCCTCTTGCATATCCCTCCCTCCCACCCTCTCTATCCCACCCCTCTAGGTGGTCACAAAGCAACGAGCTGATCTCCCTGTGCTATGTGGCTGCTTCCCACTAGCTATCTATTTTACATTTGGTAGTGTATATATGTCCATGTCACTCTCTCACTTTGTCCCAGCTTACCCTTCCCCCTCCAATGAACACTTAGGTTGCTTCCATGTCCTGGCTATGGTAAATAGAGCTGCAATGAACATTTTGGTACACGACTCTTTTTGAATTATGGTTTTCTCAGGGTATATGCCCAGTAGTGGGATTGCTGGGTCATATGGTAGTTCTATTTTTCGTTTTTTAAGGAACCTCCATACTGTTCTCCATAGTGGCTGTATCAATTTACATTCCCACCAACAGTGCAAGAGGGTTCCCTTTTCTCCACATCATCTGCAGCATTTATTGTTTGTAGATTTTTTGATGATGGCCACTCTGACCAGTGTGAGATGATATCTAATTGTAGTTTTGATTTGCATTTCTCTAATGATTAATGATGTTGAGCATTCTTTCATGTGTTTGTTGGCAATCTGTATATCTTCTAAGACATATTGGCTTTTGACTTGCCCTAATAGTTTTCTGACACCCCTCTTCCAGTAATAGACCTTGACTTTTGTCAAGAGGTAGATTTGTGACCAAATGCAACTGATTTCAGTTGCCTGTTTTATAGAAAAATTAAAAATGAATTTTGAAAGACCTTATCAGTCTGTACAAATGATCGAAAAAATATCTAGCAAACAGGACCCATACACATTCAGAAAACTCACCATGAGTAAGGGGAAAGTCTGAGCCTTGTGTGTCATGCTGGAGAACAAGTTTAGGGCAGAGCCTGTCTCAGCCTCCATGGGCCAATGAGCAGGCAGAGGGGGGGATGACTGTGTGGAGCTTAAACTAAAAGAACTGAGGCCAGAGAACGGAGCCACTGGCCACCCCTGCCTCCTGTGGTATGGGACAAACATAACTGGGATTAACACTGTGAAGAGACATGTCCTCTTTCTCCCCATACACCTTGGTGAACTACTAGAAGACTAGCAGAGCATCTGACCAGGAGTAATGACGACTGCCTTGATCAATACAGAGGTGGAAAATGTCTATCCTGGCTTCAGGGGCACTTCTTGCACATAATGACACTACAAGACAGCAGAAGCACAGAAAAGTTCTCCAAGAGAGCAAGCAGATTTCTTATATTCTCTCTCCAGGTTGAGAATAACTAGAGTTGATACCTTAGCCTGAGGAATAAGCCCATGGTTGGGAGCTGAGGGTGGTCAGTAGTGGATTTAGCAATGGAGTAAGAAGGACATTAGGGACAGAAAAATAATGTATGTGTGGTTTACAGGATCAAGGCGGGGGCGGTCACTGAATTTGATTGTTAAAAGAAATAAAACCTCACTTTGCAAACAAGACACATTGTTTAATTCAATTGTAAAATTCAAAGTTCAGGAAAATTTTATTTTGTGTTTTTACTTTAGTGCTATCTTACTTTTCTAAAAATAATCTACCCTCAATAAACTTGAAGATAGAGTTATTAAAATTATTTTGCACTCATTCAGTTCACACAGGAGCATTCACCGAGTGTCTTATTATGCAGTGCCATTATCATGTACAGCCCTTTATTTTAAAAGCAAATAATATATCAAGTTTCTGCAACTTCAGTGTTTTCATTAAATACAGTCTTAGGTAAAACAAATGATTTTATAAGGAATTCAGTAAAAAAAAAACAAACTACCCTTAAGTGGGTTAATACTAATACTAATATAAACTTTGTTATCTTAGCATTTATATAATCCACATCATTATAAATTCCTACTATTAATTCTATTTCTTGAAGAGAACCTCATCTACAGTATTTGAACTGATGCTTATTCTATGTATACTAAGATTCAAAACCTTTCCTTTTGACTAGGTAACTTTGTTTTATGTCTACTTATACTTCATAAATCCATTATAAGCCCATCTGGAAAAGCAATTATTTCCAGGCATCAACTAATTTACTAGACTTCCTTCTCAATGGATATGTGGTTTCTACTTTACACAACCAATTTCCATAGCAAATCAGGTGATTTAGTTTCTGCATCCCTGTTTATACATAAGCTAAATTAAGAAAGTTGTCATCATAAATGTAGCTACTGGCCAAATAGAAGGTATAAAACTTGGGAGTCACAATCACATGGGCAATTAGTGGAAGCCATGTCCAGAGCATTTCGCTCCAAGGCTCTTCCCCTTATAGAAGGCTACAGCCCAACAGTTCTTCAATTCAATAGAGTAATGGAAAGTGGACAAGGTGTACACTTAGAATTTATTCTTCAGCCATTTTTTTTGAACAAGTCAGTTAATCTTAAGGTATTTGTAGTTTAACATCTACATGGAAATAATAATACCTAGCCTGATCTCACATGAGTTCAAATGGGGAAATTTATGTAAAAAGTATAAAGGTATCATCATGTATATCAACCAAACATTATTATGAAACCTTGCTGTATGAGTGTCATGCTACACTAACATTCTACACTTCCAGGAGAC
The DNA here is from genome assembly GCF_002837175.3 of Physeter macrocephalus. NCBI lineage: Eukaryota > Metazoa > Chordata > Mammalia > Artiodactyla > Physeteridae > Physeter > Physeter macrocephalus. The sequence goes on from NC_041232.1 coordinate 45,943,729, forward strand.
ACCCGGTTACTAAAGATCAGTTATTCAGTTCTTTGGGTATCAACTACTTACGAATGTTTTTTCCATCTACATGAGAAAATAAAGCAAAAAATCATTCTTTGTTTTGCAAAGTACAAACAGCATCCATGTTTGCTCTGCATTGGAAGACGTGGGGATTTATTTTACACTTAATAAGAGTAGAATATGAAAAGTTTGACAGAGGTGTCCTTACCATACTAGCAGTAAAGCAACATAAAAACCTCAAAGGTAACTTACTGAAAATGGTATTCATATATATGTATATATGTACATAAAGGTGTGTAAGTGTATTTATGTGTATGTGTCTATATATGTATATGTGTATATATGTATATGAAATATTCAGTATTTAGTTATTATATTGAAAGAAAATCAAAGCTTTGGATGAAGCCATTCAGACTAGTCTCAACTCACTTCTTTCATTATAATACCAAAATATAGAAAAAAATTAAATTAAAAATGGCATGTTTTATGCAAACTTTCCAAAAGGTTTATATAGAATTATATGATTTGTTTACAAACCAAATAATTGATCTATTAAACATCACATGACTCTGGAGATACTCTCTTTACAGCTAATTACCTGTCTGATCACCCATATATATGAATGACTCGTGTTTCAGAAACAAGTGTCACTATTTTTCTGATAAAACAAAATTTTCATATTTAATAGTCACAAACTCATTTGTAATAAATTGTTTTCTCTCACTGGTCTTCATGTAATGTATATATATAGATAGATATTTAATGGCAAATTTAAAGAAAATAATATCAATACATGGTAACTTTTCTTCAATTATTTTTCAAAATATTACTGAAATTACATAAAAATGTAAAATATGTCAAATAAAAGTTAAAATTGGTAAATTTGTATAAGTCTAAGAAAAGGGAACTCTAGAGAACATCCTGGAATTTATACGGTATAAAATAAATTTCAGCTCTGAGGTTTTATAAAAAAATCATCCTAGTAATAATGGTTAACGGTTCTTTTAGTATTTAATAACATCTTATAGTAGAAAGTTTCAAATTATTGTATTTTAAATAAAGCAACATAAAAAAAGAGAAATCATCAAATAATTATAGATGGAATTTGTAAAGTTCCATGAAAGATAACAAAAACCCATTTTTGACTTATTTATGAACGTCAAAACCATGCAAATTAATTGCTTTTAATTAACCATCTGCAAAATGACAAATTGCTTAAGCAAAACCCAAACTCATAAAGTATTTTCTATTTTCTATTCATATAATTAATAGTATTCAAAAGAGGATAAAGATAAAACCTTCATTTTCTGAGAATTATCATTTCTATGCTATAGATAAAGCAAGAAATAACACTGGGTTCAGTCTCTTCTAAAAACCTAAATACTTAAGTCACGGGGATGTAATAATGTACAGCCTAAGGAACAGGGTCAATAATACTGTGATAACTTTGGGGCAGATGGTTACCACACATATCATGGAAATCATTTTGCAATACATTTAAATGTTGAATCACTATGTTAAACACCTGAAACTAACATAATATTGCACATCAACTATGCTTCAACTTAAAAAAGTGAAGACTGTTAGACAACTTGGAAATTGAAGAGTTCACCACACAGAGAGAAGGGCGATGCGGCTGAGCTAGGTGGGTAAGTGGCAGACGATGTGGGATCAAATCAGAGGTTAGAAAAGATCAAGTGTGACTCTGCATGCCAAGGCCATACATTTGGATTTTATTTTGAGGGTCACAGAAGCCATTAGTGGATGAAAGCAGAGGCATGACCTCATTTACATTTCTAAAGAGCTCTGAGGAGAACTGATTACAGAGGCAGGTACCAGTGAAAACAGGGTCCAGAGTGGCGGTAGAGGAGGGCTACTTTGATGAATGAAATGTGGTGGCGGACACCTACTGTGATCCGGAAAATGTTAATTTCCTTAAAACGCATAGATTTTTAATAACTCTGTCCTTTTGTGGTTTTTACTTTAATCAATAGGTAATAAAAATGCAGACATTCTCATGTTAGAGCTTTTCAACTTGAGTTAGAGAAGGGCATCTCAGCCTCCTGAGGCATGGGGATCGTCCAGATGGTCATCAGCCTGCACCTAGGGAAGAGGGGACAGAGAGGCCTAGCTTCCCAGTCCTTTCCTCAGTGCCCCCTCCAACAATACCAGGAAGACAGATGCGCTGCCTGAAGGGGTGCTTTGGCTGCTTAGGGAAACGGTGAATTAAGCGCAAATGAAAAATGTGCTGTGCAACGAGGTACCCAATGATCAGCACAAGCGGTAACTGCACTAGAAAATTATAAAAATAACCTTTATTTAGTGTTTATTATATGTTAAGTACTGTGTTAAGGTCATTATTTCATTTACCTCTTAATATTGCCCCAATCTGAAACATGAGAAACCTAAGATTCACAGAAGTTAAATAACTTGGGCAAGTTTACAAAACTAGAGAGTGTCGTGATTCAAACCCAGTTGTGTCTGAACCCAAAGGCCCTCTTTCAGTCACTTTATTACATCAGTTTTTAAAGGTAGGAGTAGCCTGCTTTGAGTTTTTATAGTAAAGAAGGCTTCACTAGGGACAGCGAAGAGTTATGAATTCAGGGACAAGAAAACAAAAGCAAGGCATTTCCGAAAAGAGAAAGGTATGAGTGATAGAAAGATATGAAAGCACATCAAGGGGCAGGCATGGAAAAAATATTTTCTTCAGGGCAAGTGGGAGAGACTGGCTACCTGCAATTAGGTATTACCATTTTAGCTATGTTCTGGCCATTAAGATGTTCGTGGAAATGGTATAAGTCAGTCCCACGGGATTGACATACATACACTATTGATACTATGTATAAAATAGATAAACTAATGAGAACCTACTATATGGCACAGAGAACTCTACTCAGTGCTCTGTGATGACTTAAATGGGAAGAAAATCCAAAAAAGAGGGGATATATGTATACATATAGCTGATTCACTTTGCTGTGCAGTAGAAACTAACAACACTGTAAAGCAACTATACTCAAATAAAAATTAAAAAAAAATAAGTAAATGTCCAGCCTGGCCCACAACACCCCTGTAAGGCAAAATGCTTTACATTCCCTTTCTTCTTCCATCTTCGGGTCAGAGGCAGAGGAGCCAGCAGGAGGTCTGGGACTCCCACCCACCCACCCCGGGAATGGCAAATCCATAAAGCTTAAAGGAGCCTGGGTCTCTGAAAAATCCTCCACAAGTTTGCTCACTGATCAAGGTTATTCATGTCAGATGTTTTAAGCAAGAAATAAATATTTCTTAGATTAAGCTACTAAGCATTGTGGCATTTTGTTTTAACTTCTAGAATTATGTATCCCAAATAATACATAGCGGAAAGTTTATCTGGTGAAGATGTGAAGCTGGGGCACATTAGACTCTGTAGACTGACTTGTCCAACATCTGTTTCCAATGCTCTCCTCCTTTTCCTGAATCTACTACAGATCCAGGTTCCCTTGGAGTTAATGCGGAACATGAGACACCATTCCGATCGATGAGATGTAAATGCAAGTGTCATGAGTGTTTCTTCTCCACTTCCCTAAGCCCCTTCTTTTGTGTGAGAGAGGCTGTGATACCTGAGTTCGTACCAGCCGTACTGTTCCCACGTGTCTGGAGACATTTTTGGTGGTCTCAAGTGGAGAATGTTACTGGTACCTAATGGGTAGAGGCCTTCCATGCACAGGATAGCCGGCCACAACAAAGGATTACTCAGTCCAAACATCAATAGTGCTGAGGTTGAGACACTCTGTGCTAGAACAGGGAAAGCTCCTCTGTGGCACTGAAAGGTGTAGGTACCTTTTTATAGATAATCATTTGCCACTGCAGGGTCTTGAACAAGAGAGTAACATGAATAAAATGGGGAGAGGGAAGAGTAACCTGGGGTTACTGAGAAAAGGAGCTCAGAAGCCCAGCTAAGAGACTGGTTACTAGAACCTGGGTGTTGGTGGTAGAGAAACAGGAACGAACAAACTCTCGACTGATGAGGAAAGAGGAGTTTGGTGACAGAACAACAGAAATGTGGAACAGAGAGTTGAAGCAAACGTTTCAAGCGGGTATTGGAAGCAAGTATTTCAGGTGGGTATTGGACTCATAGCGTGATATTGAACATTTCTATGGAAAAATGGAATGTTTAACCATTTATTTTATTTTAACTTTTGTAAACATGCAACCCTCCTGAAACAGTGAGAGCAAAAGATCCAAATAAAAGACCTTCTTTTCCCCTTGTCCCCTGAGCAGGTTAGAAGTGTTAGCATTACACATGAAGTATCAAGGTAGCCATGTTTTGAACGCAGGTGTGATACATTTTCTACTTAAAGCCTAATAAGGCTTAACTTGAAGCCGTAAAGTTATTCTCCCTATTCAAGCATCACTGTATTCTTCCAGGTTACAGAAAACCTAGCCCAGAGAAAAGGACACATTATTGTGTCCCTGGAAAGGGACAAGCAGAGGAACTGAAAGAATCAAGTAGGGATACAGAAACCCTTTTCCTAAGTTAAGACGCAAAGCTGATAGCTAGCATTGTGCAGATTATAGGGCAAAACAGTCTTCACAATATGTCTTAATTGAATTTTGAGGATGAGGATAAATACAGAGTTTGAGACTATGAAACTATACTTGAGAAAGTATCTTTGCAGTGCAGATGAGTATGAAACAAGAATTGTCTTGAACACACGCACACAAGCATCACAGAACTTAAAGGCAGAAGAAAATAAGTGAAAACCAAAGACTGTTTTCATGGTTATACTTGGCTATGTATTCTCACTACATCTTTAGTCAAGAGGAAACGGAAGTTTATAAATGTACTCACTGAATACCCTCTATCTATATATTTTTATTGTAAATAGATTATGGTTTAAATAAATATTAAGAAAAATACATAGAGCTATAATGCATAGTGCAGATTCAGACATGCTCCAGTCAACTCTGCTACAATTCCTTATCAACTCTAATAAAAGTCCCTAATTAAATAGTACTCCCCAATATTATTATATAGAGATACCTGAAATGTGTATACCGTATGTGAACTACAGAAAAGGTGATGGTTATAAGCAGATTACAAAACCATATTATAAAAAGTAGCACCCTTATGAACTATTGTTGTGAAAGTTTCGTTCTTTTCTGAATGTGCCATATTTGTTCATAAAACTTTATAAATCCAAAGTATTTAACCTGTTTATCAGAATTTCTCTCATTCTGTACATTCTGCACAAAGAAAAAGGTACCACATATTTTTAACCAGGGGTTTCTTTCCCAAAATGCACAAGCTTAGGTCTTATATTAAAGCCCAGCATAAAGGGTGTCCACTTAGGAATGTTCCTGAGGTAATTTTGTTGACTAACATAAATATTAGTGAGTTTAGAGTTTACTAAATTACAGCTGTTTTCTCGTTGCTGTTGCTGATGTGTAACAGATTCCAACATTTTATAGATAATATTTTTACAGAGTTTTATTCTGTAAAATAGGGGATTCGAGGGGATTCAAGTTGTTCCCCAACTACCCGCAAGCATGCTGAAAGTTAAATAGCTTGTTTCTCTCCAAATGAAAGACTTAACTAAAATAAGTAGTATGAGCAATCTCCAACTGTGAACTAATTAAAGACAATTCCCTTTCAAGGTTTTTTCACTAGATGTCATTTGTGATTTTATTTTTCTTTCCTTAAATTTGTCCTATTTTACATGCCTGCTCTTTCACGATTTATCCTTAAATGGCACGACATTTTAATATTGGAAGTCAGTGACATTCTAATGGGTCACACTTAAATTAATATTAAGCTATTTACAAATTACAAAATAAGTAAGAAAAATATTATAATACTATGAAGCTAGTAGAAGTATCTTGATTTAATGAATAGGTCAGCTACTTTTTCGAGGCTGTTGTCGTTATGTCCGAAAAGGCATCACTAAGTGCATAGCTAAAGCCCCCAAACGATATGCTTTATTTCCTCCATAATCTCAGTTCCTTATGCCCTACTTTCACTCATATTGTCAAATTTCTAATGTTGCAAAGGTTGGGGGAAGTAATCGTAGAGTTATTTTAGGACAAAATCAAATCTAAAATCATATCAGGTTTTAAGATGTTTAAATAACAGAAAAGTCAGCAGAGTAAAAGTAATGCCTGAAAAAATGTAACGAAAAGACTCAAGGAAAAAAATTAGAACCCAATGAAGGAGGGGTACTTTCTCCTTGAATAACACTGCCATGAACAGCTTGCTGGCCTGCTGACCAAGACCACCATGTTCTTGTCACTTCCTACTAAATTTCCTTCAAAGGCTATTAAAAATTTATTGAGATGTTAGGTGTCAGGCACTGTGAATGCATTATTTTACATATACTCACAGCAACCCCTTGAGTTAAATACTATTTTTATCTCCAGTTTTGAAGGAAAGGATGTTAAATAACCAGTAGAAGTTAAATCCAAATCTGAGTGGAATCAGTCTGACATCAAAAGTCACACACCAAACTACTGCCTGTCATTATTTTCTCTTTGAATAGCATCCATCCTCTTCAGCCTAGCTGTTCAAAGAATCTCCTTATATTTCTTTTTTTTTGCGGTACGCGGGCCTCTCACTGCCGCGGCCTCTCCCGTTGCGGAGCACAGGCTCCGGACGCGCAGGCCCAGCGGCCATGGCTCACGGGCCCAGCCGCTCCACGGCATGCGGGATCTTCCCAGACCGGGGCACGAACCCGCATCCCCTGCATCGGCAGGCAGACTCCCAACCACTGCGCCACCAGGGAAGCCCATAACTATTCTTGATATGAATTATTTTTATAAAGGTTTGAACCAACTGTTTCAAGGATTAGTTTGAATTAGTCAGTTTCATAGTCTCTGCCATCTGGCTCTTTTCTACCAACCCAAAAATATTTCTTGAGGTTCCGTTCATAAATCTATTATTTTCAAATTGGCGTTACTCATTATTCCTCAAATACCTGTTTTTTTAAAGTATGTCTTTAAAAGAGTTTGACCTCATACTATCTCACAGGCTTGAACAAGAAACTTCATGATTACACAATATCTCTGCTGAGACCCATTTTATGCCTTATTGTGATATAGTCCTTTTGCCGAGAATATGCCTGTCCTCTTCAATTTTAAGTATGATTTACTGTTTATAACACATTTGAAATCTCACTTTGTCTATCAAAAAGCATAATGTTGACCTAGCACTCTAGATACTTTATAGAATTTTAATAATATCTGTAGGAGATACTGACTGCATACCAACTATCGGTGGGCTGCCTCACATTTCTCAGTCCTACTACAATTTGGAATGAGTCTAGTTCTGACCATAAATAGAAGAAACATGAATCAGTTTGAGGCCAAGACATGTAACAGGTGGCATGTGACCCTCCAGTTTTCTCTACTGCAAGGAGACCACAGAGGCCTTCGGTTGAGATGGTGGAGCCAGAAGATGGAAATAAACTGGAGCCCTTTGTTACTTTGTGGAAGTGAACTACCCTGGAGAGTCACAGAGCCTCAATGAACTTCTGTGAGTTAGAAATCAATATTTGTAGTCATAAACCAGTGAGATTTGGAAACTGTTACTGGAGGATAGTTTAATCTATCCTGATCAATACTGGGATATAAGCAGAAGGTGAGTGCTGTTAAAGCAAACCAAAAAACCAAAAAACTAAACTAAAGCAAAGTATGTGACATTTGATAAGTAGGCTGGTGGAGGCTTCAAAGACCTTGATTTAGGAAGTGGCACACTATGTGATGATGCTATTGACTCTCATAACTTGCGGTGCTGACCTTGTGGGCCATGTGCTGCAGGGTGTGCTAAACATTGGAAAATGGAACCTCAGGAGTGTGTGCTGGTTGCTACCAGCTGTACTTGGCAAGGAATACAAGAAAGAGATGATTTAGCAGAGAATATCTCCGCCTGAAAGCAGAAATTTGGGAAAAGTCTTGGGATCTTAGACCCCAAACAGTAAGAGATAGAATGGAAAAACCCCTTGAGAGACAAAGGTCTGTTAAAATTTAGCCCTGGGTGCAAAAATCAGATTAAGCATCTCAGGGAGAAAGTGAAACTAAGAATGAAATTTTCTGTCCTGAATGTGACTGCCTCAAGAAAGCCCTCCTTAAATCTAAAGGGGCATGGGATGGGAAAACAAAGAAATAAATATTCGAGAATGGCTCAAACCGAACCATGGGTGTGATTCCTGGCAATGGATCTGACCAGGAGCAATAGACAGAAAGCCTATTGGGCTTTTGAGAGTCACACGGAAAATAAATGCTGACCAAGTATGTGATGTATGAGCCTTACCACTCCTTGGAATTCCACCCTTAATTAAGGCAAGACTTTAATTAAGAAAGCTGTGCAGACTTCCCTGGTGGTCCAGTGGTTAAGACACCATGCTCCCAAGGCAGGGGTCCTGGGTTTGAACCCTGGTCAGGGAACTAGATCTTGCATGCTGCAGCTAAGACCCAGCGCAGTCAAATTAAATTTAAAAAAAAAAAAAAAGGTCTTCCCTGGTGGCGCAGTGGTTGGGAGTCCGCCTGCCGATGCAGGGGACCCGGGTTTGTGCCCCAGTCCGGGAGGATCCCGCATGCCGTGGAGCGGCTGGGCCTGTGGACCATGGCCGCTGAGCCTGCGCGTCCGGAGCCTGTGCTCCACAACGGGAGAGGCCGTGGCATTGAGAGGCCCGTGTACCGCAAAAAATAAATAAATAAATAAATTAATTAATTAATTAATTTTAAAAAGTAAGAAAGAAAGAAAGAAAGAAAGCTGTACAGCCCTGAAGAGGGCATATTATACAACAGCCACTTAAGACATGGCTAAGAAACAGTTTAAAAAACATAGAAGAAACTCTTAGAGCCTCAAAGAATAGTGAACAAGACACTCCTCCCAGAGAGCACATCAGGTCTTATTAAGTAGCAGACTGCCACCCAGGGCTTGGAGGGTTTTTGCAATGTCTGCCCAGCAAGGGTTCATTATTTCAGAATTGCTGTGAATCCAGACTACTGGATAGCTCCCTTTCATTCCATTTCTGGAATCTGTTTACTGCTTGTATTCTATCCCTTTACCACAATAGAGTGTCATGGGGCTGAGAAGGTGTAGACAACTTGTCTTTTTATTTAACTTGAATTTAGAGACTATGCCATAATATTCAGAAATCTTGGACTCTGAGCTTGATGCAGTGACTAGGTGGGACTTCAGTTTGTTTTCATTGGGACATGTCACAATAATGGAGCAGAGGGGCATTTTGTAACCAGAAGGGTTAACTGTGACAGTGACAACTGTGCTCACTGAATAGCCATGTGTGATCCCCTCTCCCCAACCCCCATACATGCTATTTCCAAGCCCTTTTGCTGGAAGCCACATATCTAGTGCTGGCAAATGTGCTGCAAATGGAAATGATGTTTATAACTTCTAGGCTAAAATGGGTAAGAGCCAGAGTATATACTTCTGCTCTCCTCTTTGGTATGGTAGTTACATAGACCTAATGCTGAGATGGAGGACCCCCAAGATGGAAGCAACCTGGACCTTCACATGGAGGAAATCTGCCCAGGAGAGTAATCTGGATCTGCAGTGGACATTACAGAAATATCCTATGAAAAATATCAATGCATATCACAAGCCAGAAAGCAAATGTTTAAATATTAACAGATTTAGGGTTCTTAGAAAGTTGGAAGCTAGGCACCTTTAGCAGTGAGAACATTGACAAGAACAGTCAGTTTGTACCCAAAATTCCAGAAATGTTCAAAAATTGGAGGTACCACAAACCTCAGAATGGAAGGATATGTAAAGAAAAAAACAAGAGTATTAGTTTGAAGTCTTCAAAGTAAGCTCCGAAGACCCCAGTGTGCTTTCCTCATCCATGTTTTCAGAAGGCTATTTCTCTCTAGCACAAGTTTGGAAGCCTGTCATCTATAGAGACTACCAGAGAGACTTTGGTCTTGGGAATAGACACCAGGCATACCAGAGGGCCACACTAAAAACAGAGAAATAATGAAGGGCTATATTCTGTATAATGCAGTCTTCATCTCCCTTTCCTCCCCAACTCAGCAGCCTCCAATTATACAGATTATACAGCTCTCCCTCCTTCCTATTCCCCACAAACATGCAGGAGACTGAATTATCTGAAGAAACTGACCAAGAAAAGAGACTTCATATTTGAACATTCCCACAATGAAAGGGCCCACATTAAAAACTGTACACTAAGGACTACCAATCAACAAGGCACACCTACAGACTTTAAAGATTTTTTCTTAGTATCTCTCACCAACAGATTGTTTGAGATTACCAGATACTTGAGAAATACTTCTAACACAAAAGAGAGAACTAAAACAAATAGGGGAAAAAAGACCCCATAAATAAATATAAGAGATATAAGAGATAAATAAATATAAGAGATAAATAAATATAATAAATATAAGAGATTTTTCACAAAATAGAAAGAAGCAAACAAAATTTATAGTTAATATTCTCAGAGAGATAAGAGAAGTTCTTAAGAAAAAGACAGTTCTAGAAATTTAAATGAGAACATTTCTTTTAGTTAAAAAAAGAGTTTAAAGACAAAGTTGAAGGCATCACTCAAAAAGAAGAACAAAATGTTTGTAGAAAATAGCAAAGAAAATAATCAATCAAGGAAAGTTAACATCCTAAAAAACCTTTTATTAAAATTTCCACAACTCTAATATTTGGATAATAATAGTAATAATAATAATAATAATGCCCCATTAAACACCCTACAGTCATTACCCAGCTCACATGGTTATAGTAAAGAAATTAGTTAAATGAGTTGGTACAGATACTTAGAACCATGCCTGGCACAAAGTAAGCACTTGATAAATATCACAATTATTATCAATAGCTATATTACCATTAAGGTATAAAATATGTGTTCCTAAAACAAGAGAAAAAGTAAAAGGGATGAGGGTACAGGGTAAAAGGAAATTATCTCTAAAAATATGAGAAAATGTCTCCAAACTAAGGGCATGTTTCTGAGACTTATAATGCTCACCTGGTATTTGACACAAATAATGAAAACAGACCTATGCCAAAACAGAACATTGTGAAATTTCACTACACTAGGGGTAAAGAGGAAATCTAAATGTTTCCAGAGACGAGGCGTGAAGGAGGGAAGTAATAAGGACATACAAAGGATCAGTAACCGGAATGGTATCAGAATTCTTAGTGGCCAGAAGACAATAGAAGCCAGAAAATAATGGCTCAGAGTTATGACAGGAAATGCTTACTGATCTAGAACTCCATATGCAGGTAATTATCAATCAAGATGGAGGATAAACTAAGATCATTTTCAAATATGCAAAGTGGGTAGCTTTAAAAACAATTGGGGGCTGCCCTGGTGGTGCAGTGGTTAAGAATCCGACTGCCAATGCAGGGGACATAGGTCTTGGGAAGATCCCACATGCCACAGAGCAACTAAGCCCATGTGCCACAACTAGTGAGCCTGAACTCTAGAGCCCATGAGCCACAACAACTGAGCCTGCGTGCCACAACTACTGAAGCCCATGTGCCTAGAGCCTGTGCTCTGCAACAAAGAGAAGCCACTGCAATGAGAAGCTCACGCATCACAACGAAGAGTAGCCTCCACTCGCTGTAATTAGAGAAAGCCTGCATTTAGCAACAAAGACCCAATGCAGCCAATAAATAGATAAATAAATAAATAAATAAACAAATTTATTTTAAAAATGGTCACAATATTTTGCAGTTTCTCCAATCAAGATACGGCATCTCTTTCTCCACCCCTTGAATCTGGGTTTGGACATGTGACTAGCTTGTATAATGGTACAGAAGCAAACACCACACAAGCAGAGGCTCAAAAAGTTGCTGCAGGCTTGCTCTCTCATGTCACTGCAAACCCAGAGATCACCATGAAGAAGCCAAAGCTGGCCTCCAAGGATGAAAGACCACTTGAGTGGAATGAGGCCCCAGTCATCTCAGCCATCCCAGCTGAAGTTCCAAATATGGGAGTGAGGCCATCTTGAACTCTCTGGCCCCAGCCAAGTTAGCAGACCTGAAGAACCAAAACAGCTGACTCCAAAGAACTGAACTAACAAACAATTGTTGTTTTAAGCCACTAAGTTTTGGGGTGGATTGTTACACAACAAAGCTAAAGAATATACCCTCACATTTTCTCAGGAAGCCTCTAGAGAATGTACACTACTAAACAAAATTTTAAAAAGCAGATATAGTTGGTTCCAGGAAGTAGTAGATCCAACACAAAAGAGTGGCAAAGAGAATTCCCAGAGTGACTTTGAAAAGCAGACACAGGACAATAGGTAAGAAGCAAAAACAGGCGGAAAGTCATACGTGCTGGAGAAGAGCTGCAGGAAGGCACTGTCAAAGAAAAAATTTGTTTTAGGTGTACAAAAAGGTAGGCAAAAAAAATAGGCAATTATTAACTCCAAGGAAAAGAGAAAGTTATACAAGAAAGGGAAAGTTTTCATGCTAAATACTTTGAACCAGGTGTGGGCAAGAATTACATAGGCACGGTAGTTTAATACAGAAACAAAAATAAGAAAGTACAGTGGATGGCTCTTATTTAGAGATAAGACAGTAAGTACTAGAAAAGACCTTTAATTACCTGCCTCTAGGAAGGGGCAATGAAGTGTATTGAAGAGTGGGGAAGGAGACCTTTGCTCCTGGAGCACAATTAAAATTTTTGACTTCTGTAAATATATTACTTTAGAAAAAGAAAATTACATTTAAAAATAGGTTAAGAGTCAAAGAAATATATACTAAGGAAAAACCTCTAACTAAACTTATCTCTTCTGTGTCTCATATCTTATGTCTATGAATCTTATATATTATGTCTATATTTATTTCTTTAAAAAATTCTGGCCAAATGTTTATCAATAAACTGTAAAGATTTAAGTATTTTGAACCTATAATTCACTTGCTAGTAGTAAAAAATGAGGAAATAAATAGAAGCAAAATAGATAAAACTTTTATCCTGGTATTTTTGTAAGAACAAAACAGTTTGGAAGTCACATAAAAATCCAAGAATGAGGAAAGAGGAAATTATATATATATTTATGCAATTTAAAAAACCATACTTTTGAAGATTAATGACATAAGGATAGGCGAGTTTAAACCACAAAAGTGAAAAATTAAGAATAATATCCTGTATAGTGCATTATATATAAATAATATATGTGTGATGTGTGTATATAAAACATTAGATGGAAAGATGGTTTTATTGTTCTCTTTTATTTGTCTATACTGTCCAAATGATCTGCAATGATATTTGCATCACCATATATGATAAGTAAATATGTAATATTTAATTTAACATTCAACTTATAAATAAACGTTTAAAAAAACTTGTGTCATAATGAAACTCTATTACCATTCCATGGAAAAAACTAAAAATACAGGTTTTCTGTTCCTGGTAATGGTAGCATAGCTTCCTGTAGATAGCGATTATAATCTGTAGACACAATATGAAAATCAAATATCTGAAGGTAGTAAAGGGTGACCAAAAGTAGGCAGAAACTAGAGGAGATTAAAAGAGATTCTTGTTGACACGGATTCTTCTTGGAGGACACTGTGCAGTCAGGTGAAACAAAAATTAACATTCTTAAAAGGTAGGAGTATCCAGAGTCTGTACAAAGTCCAACAAACAAGCAAAAATTGTGTCTGATCAAGAAGACAAAAATTAGCCTATAGAAACAGACCCTAAGATGAGCTGGGTGATGAAATTTCAGAAAAAGACTTCAAGGCAGCTGTTATCAATGTATTCAAGGAATTAAGGGAAAGATGGAAATAATAAGTAAAATAAATGGGAAACTTCAGTAGAAGAGAACAATAAAATATGGGAATATGAAAAATATGAATAACCTAAATGAAGTAAATACTTTAAGAAGTAGATTTTGTTACACTCAGCTACACATTGTGTGCATGAGATGAACTTTACAAACAAAGATACAGAGAGACAAAGTAAAAGAATAGAAGAAAATATACCATGCAGATGTAAGTCAGTATGGCTATACTAATATCAGACAAAGTGTAGATTGAGATATAGAATTATCAGTGACAAAGAAGGACATTTCATAAAGATAAAATGGTCAATTCATTAGGAAGATATAACCATCATAAATGTGTATGCATCTCTATTAGAGCTTTAAAGTACATGAAACAAAAGCTGACAGAACTAAAAAGAGACTTAGAAAAATCTACAGTCACAGTTGGAGATTTTAACACCCTTCTATCAGTAATTGATAGAATAACTAGACAAAAAGTTAACTGTTTATAGAAGTTTTGAACACCAGAATTGAGATTTATAAAATGCTACCTTTAACCACTGCAGAACAGACATTATCTTCAAATGCATAAGAAACTTGTATCAAAACAGAAAATGTGCTATAGCATAATGTGTCTCAGTAATTAAAAAAAAATGAATTTGTACAGAATATGTTCTGATCATCATAGACTTAAATATAAACCAACAACACTAAGATATCTAGAAAATCCTCAAACATTTGTAAATTAAGCAACACACTTCCAACACTTTTTGGCCTATCCTCTGGGCAAAAAAAAAAATTAAAAAAAAAAAATCACATTAGAAATTTGAAAATATTTAGGTAGGAATAAAAATAAAACGATAAAATATCAAAATTTGTGCGATGAACCTAACTAAAGCTATGCTTAGATATAAACCTTAAAGTACTGTATACTTGTATTGGAAAAAAAGAGAAAGGTTTAAAATTAAAGACCTAAGTTTTCATTTTAGGAAGCTAGAGTAACACAGAGAAATTTAACCCAACGAAAGTAGAAGGAAGGATATAATAAGAGCAGAAATCAATCAAATTGAAAACAGTAATCCAAGGGCATTGCTTTCTGGTGGTCTAATTTAAAATGAACATTTATACATTAAGAAAACCAGAGTAACAAATATCTAGTGTTCTTTAAACTGATTCTCTCAAGCAAGGTTTTGTCAAATACTTCCTGGGAGATACTTGATGGATGACTTCTCTTATGAGAGCCAGAGACAAGAGGATAGTCTGTATCCTGGATTAAAAATGAAAAGATAGGGCCTGTGGACAGAGTAGTGTTTGCATGAAAGCCAAGAGCAGAGACCAGCAGACCCAGGCCTGGAAGGATGTAGAAGCATAAAGTTCCCCAAGCAGTGGGGTGGAGGGGGGGTGGGTAGATTTCATGCGGTTAACTGACTGGAGAAGTTAGTTGTGGATACAGTGAGGCATTTAAAATACATTTTCTCAGGGACTATTTCTATGTAAGATGGGGAAGTTTTACTTTAAAATGCTCCATATTTCAAAAGAAATCTTTAGTAAAAGAAGCAAGTGACAATGGTTATCATTGGGATACAGAGCTCCTGGAAATACTGGTGATGTTTGGTCATCTAGAGAACCTCTTTCTTTTAAATAACCTATAATATATGTGGAGACATCACCCATAAAGGGAAAATAATCTCAGGTAGCAAAATTACTGGGCATGTAAAGGAAAAGAAGTAGTGTTGACTCTCCTGTTTGTGATTTTTATTCTGCTTCACCATTTCTGGGCTGTTCCAAAGTGTTCCTAAAGGCAGTTCTTTTTTTTTTTAAACAAGATCTCTTATTTCCTTAATTTTTCTATAATTTGTGTCCCCTTATGCCCCCACCAAACAAACAAACAAAAAACTCAAAGTAGTGACTTGTTTAGAATGGTATAATTAGAGTTGAAAGATTCTGGCAGGAGCTGGAGTTGTGGGCAGAGGTGAAGGTCTCCACCATAGGACTTAGTGACCTTGTTTTCTAAAAGAAGTACTAGAGACAGGAAGAGGCTGGACAAGATTTCCCAGAATCCCTGCTCCTACCGTAATACCTGGGAACAAAGCTGGCAACAAAATTATCTAGTCTTAGCTCATAAAATCTAATTCCAGGAAAAAACTGTAAACATCTTATCCCTATATTTATCCTAGAAATGAGGAAGATGGATTACAACTTTCTATCCAAAGTACATTGGATTCACAGCAGTCTACATAGCCTTAAAAAAAAAAAAAGGTTGGTTTGAGAAATCAATATGATGGTCAGGTACCTGCCTTGGTTTTAAACACGTCTAGAAAGGCTCCTTTCTTTACTGAAAAAAAAAAAAAAAAAAAAAGATGTTCTAAGAGTACCAGAATACAGCATTCTTTCTTTCCTCTCAGATATATTTTTAATTTCTGTGGTTGATCTTCTAATTCAAGCCAAAAAATATTTCTGCCTTTGACTTCAAGTCAGACACATTGACACATGTGAATTACTGCCTCTGTAATACTGTAATTTAATGCAATTACATTCCTTGCATCTAGGAATATTTTAAGTGATGTACTAATAAGCCAGTTAAATCTCCCCAGACCTAAGTAGTTATTAGGTTGTATGCTTTCTGCAACCTTACTTTTTTAAGGACTAATATGGTTTTGTTCTCATCAAAGTAGCTTAGAATGATCTTAAATACAGACTAAAATGCTAAAAAAAAATATTGAGAGTTTTAAAAATCACTTTCAATATTATAAAATATTAGCATAATTCCTTTTCCTTTTATAAAAACAACCTAGCAATCATTTTTCCTTTTAAAAATACACGTGGTTATTTTACAAAACCTTTATGGGACCAGTATAGTATTCCTATTCTTGAGTCATTACTCTGACTTTCTGTAGCATCCAATATTGATTTTAAGATCTCGTTTATGGCGTTTTAGGCATTTCATGGTTTAAATATTCTATACCTTTCAGATTGATTACTTCTATATTATCTGTCACTCTTTTCATTGTCGGAGCAGGGGCTGCTTTCTGCTCTGTTGTCACAAATGGATTCCCATGAGGCTAACACTTTTCATGCATCTTGCCAACACAAATTGCTACTTCTTGAAGTAAGTAATTCTGAGCCTCTTACAGCTTTATAAAACATAGGTGTAACATTTTTACCACTGGATTTGAAATGCTCACTTATCTGAGGGTTTGTTCTTAGACTAACTGAAATGATTCTAGAGAAGGCTTTGTAAATACTGGTTGTATTTGTTTTTTGATAATAGTGCTGCTTTTATCTACTTCCCTTCCCTAAAAGTATGTCAAACAAGCAGACACATTTTATGTAATTCAACAGCTGCTTAAATTACTTTCTCATCACTGATCTCAAGACTTTTCTAATATTATTTGTGTACATTTTCCAAAGTGGGTGACTATATTTTCATGATGCAGTCTGACTTGCAAATAATGGTATGTTTTACTTCTTCCCTAAGAAAACTACGAAAATGTTGGTAGCCCCAGAATCGCCTTCAATGCACAGTGGTACAGAACTGGTTGTTAATTGTGAATTTGATATTTTGTACTTTAGTTCCATAAAAGGACCTGAGACAATTGAAATTTAAACTTCATGTATTCTAAATAACATTTGATTTAAAAAAATTTTTTGAAAGTAATTCTTTACTGATAAACCTTTATAACAGAATTAGAAATGTCAGTAGAAAAATAAAATGTGAATAATTTTCTACGGTGCACAGGTTTGATCATTTTGACTGTAGCATTTGGTGAAATAATCTAATACAAAAAGTTAAGCTGATTTTAGCCACAACCAGACTAACAGAGTGCACAAGAAAGAAATGCACGTACACAGAACCTTTTGCATGTGGAGAGCTAATGGCATTTTAAAGTGAGCTTTAATTTAGGGATCTTTAAAAGGACTAATATTTTCATAATGGTAAGCATTACAACTTAAGGAAAGAAAAATATTGAACCTAATAATATTTTAGTACCAAATATTATTATTCCCATAAATTAAAGGGCATTTCACAGAACTACACAATGTGGGATCTGAAAAGCCTTTCAAGATCCTCTAGTTCAAACTGTTTATTTAAAAGACAGACAATGATTTTTTTAAGGTCAAGTTATTTAGTGAAAGGAGTAAGAACTTGAATACTATTTTTCTTTTTCGAAGACTAGTGTATTTACTCTGTACTAAAGTGTCTGTGCCAGAATGTTTTCCAAATCATTGGCAGAATAAAGGCAAGAAATTGGAGATGACTACAGTTCGTAACACTGTATTGTATATTTGAAAGTTGCTAAAAAGAATAGATCTCATCACAAAGGAAAAATTTTTGAGACTATGTGGGGTGATGGATATTAACCAAACTTATTATGGCAATCATTTCCCAAAATAAACATATATCAGATCATTATGCTGTACACCTTAAATTTATACAATGTTATAAGTCAATTATATCTCAATATATCTCAATAAAACTAAAAAAGAAAAACCCATGGGCTTCCCTGGTGGCGTAGTGGTTGCATGGCCGCTGAGCCTGCGCGTCCGGAGCCTGTGCTCCGCAACGGGAGAGGCCACAACAGAGGGAGGCCCGCATACCAAAAAAAAAAAAAAAAAAAAAAAAAAAAGAAAAACCCAAACATTGGAAGAAAAGTTCTAATATAAAACGTATTTATGGAAGCCCCAGGCTTACCTCTAATTTAAAAGTTAGTTTAGTTACTGAAAGTGCATTATTCGAATGAAGTAGGTTTATGGACTGGTAACCTGACAGTATTTCCCTTTTTGTAACTGGATGATGACAGTTAATTATCATATGATAATGTTTAATAATCAGTATGCATAATAAAAGTAACTCATCTTTTCATAAGTACAAAGTTCTTCTGAACAAACAGTAGATTCTGCAACATGAAATGACAGAGGTCAGACGACTGATTTGTGATGGGTCACAGTTATATATCTGTGAGCCACAAGCACTCTCTGGTCTGTGTAATGAAGGGAAAAAGTATAGAAACTGATGATTATAATAACTAATTTGCCAGGTGTGTGCATCTGTATTGTAGAAGATGGTGTCATCTAATTCCTCTGTTTAGAAAATTGCTGGGAGGAAAAATATAAAATCTTCAGCACTGCCCAATGCATTTTATTGGAAATTATTGTATTAGTTTGTTAAAGCTGCTATAACAATTAGTTATAACAACCTAGTGCTTCAAAACAATACAAATTTAATGTTTTATAGTTCTAAAGGTCAGAAATCAGAAATGAGTTGTATGTGGCTAAAATCAAGATGTTGGCAGAAGTGGTTCCTTCTAGATGGAAAAGAATTCCTTTTTTTGCCTTTTCTAGCTCCTAGACGCCACTTGCATTCCTTGGTTCGTGGCCCAGCATCACACATTTTCTCCCTCTGCTTCTGTTGTCACATCACCTTTTTCTTTCTATTGTTGATTCTTCCTCTGCCTCTTTCTTATAAGAACACCTGTGAATACATTTAGGGCCCACCCAGATAATCCAGAATAATCTTTCCATCTCAAAGTCCTTAATTTAATCATATCTGCAAAGTCCTTTTTACCATGCAAGAGTACATTCACAGGTTCTGGTGATGAGGTTGTGACTATCTTTGGGGGGGGTCATTATTTAGCCTATCACAATTAATGTTAATTTTAAGACACAGTCTCATTTAAACAGTATCTATCTGGGAGTGAGAATAAGCAGGCTTTTAAATACTTATATTTTGGGTTTTTTTTTTTTTTTTTAACTCTAACCTATCTAAAATACTTCTAACAGATGATCCTTGATTAAGGAAAGAAATCTACTAGAAATAGTGATAACATTTCTATCCTCAGAATATGACAGTGGCTATATGACAATAAATTCCTTTAACTCTCTCTTTTGAAAGCTGTCAGGATTTAGAGTTCCTTAAAGGGGAGTTACAGTCCAAAGAAATGATTCAAGAGAGGAAAGCCTTGGAATATAGTCTGCAGGAAAGCTACCCATCCCTATTTTCCTGTACAAGTGAGTTTCTGCTTCAATGACTCAAAATAACGGGGAGGGAAACATCCTCTTCCAAAAATCTAATCCTGACATATCACTTATATTAAAATTCCTTACTCATCTTTATATCCCATCCCTAGCACAGTGCATGGCACATATAAGATACTGAATTATGTTTTCTTGAATTGAAATAAATTCTTGAATTTGTGTTCATAGATGTTCCTTATTATTTCTCATGACCTATATGTTTCCTCAGCCACCTTGTTGATAATCTATACCATTCAATTAAAAAATGCCTATACTGAAAACCATTATAAGTATTTATATATATATATAGACACATATATATGAGATATAAATGATTTGACTCTCAATCTTGCCTTAGACAAGTAGAACTTTCATAGTCTAAATCATTAGTTAATATTATCTTTTCTTGATAGCCTCCTTTAATCATAGGACTCCGGTCAATAACAAGATTACTTCTCTCAGCTCCCTGTCCATCAAGAAAGTAAGATGCTTTGATTCTGGACTCAGGATTCATTACCTAGTTGATAATCAGCATCACTTGCTCACAGAACAAAATCTTGATTTACTACCTCTTCTTGGATGTGGTTCCAGTTATAGAAGCATATTGGATCAATCATTTCTCTTTTATAAGGAATTTAAGTCCTCAGTTATTATTCTGGGTTTTAGTGACTTGACTGCTATTTCCCAGACTTCTGAAAATAACTATAATATTTCCTTTCCATACACCTCATGCTTTCTAAATTCCCATTTCCTTGATTCATCATCATACCTTCCACAAAGTGAGAATAAGCAGGCTTTTAAATACTTATATTTTGGGTTTTTTTTTTTTTTTTTAACTCTAACCTATCTAAAATACTTCTAACAGATGATCCTTGATTAAGGAAAGAAATCTACTAGAAATAGTGATAACATTTCTATCCTCAGAATATGACAGTGGCTATATGACAATAAATTCCTTTAACTCTCTCTTTTGAAAGCTGTCAGGATTTAGAGTTCCTTAAAGGGGAGTTACAGTCCAAAGAAATGATTCAAGAGAGGAAAGCCTTGGAATATAGTCTGCAGGAAAGCTACCCATCCCTATTTTCCTGTACAAGTGAGTTTCTGCTTCAATGACTCAAAATAACGGGGAGGGAAACATCCTCTTCCAAAAATCTAATCCTGACATATCACTTATATTAAAATTCCTTACTCATCTTTATATCCCATCCCTAGCACAGTGCATGGCACATATAAGATACTGAATTATGTTTTCTTGAATTGAAATAAATTCTTGAATTTGTGTTCATAGATGTTCCTTATTATTTCTCATGACCTATATGTTTCCTCAGCCACCTTGTTGATAATCTATACCATTCAATTAAAAAATGCCTATACTGAAAACCATTATAAGTATTTATATATATATATAGACACATATATATGAGATATAAATGATTTGACTCTCAATCTTGCCTTAGACAAGTAGAACTTTCATAGTCTAAATCATTAGTTAATATTATCTTTTCTTGATAGCCTCCTTTAATCATAGGACTCCGGTCAATAACAAGATTACTTCTCTCAGCTCCCTGTCCATCAAGAAAGTAAGATGCTTTGATTCTGGACTCAGGATTCATTACCTAGTTGATAATCAGCATCACTTGCTCACAGAACAAAATCTTGATTTACTACCTCTTCTTGGATGTGGTTCCAGTTATAGAAGCATATTGGATCAATCATTTCTCTTTTATAAGGAACTTAAGTCCTCAGTTATTATTCTGGGTTTTAGTGACTTGACTATTTCCCAGACTTCTGAAAATAACTATAATATTTCCTTTCCATACACCTCATGCTTTCTAAATTCCCATTTCCTTGATTCATCATCATACCTTCCACAAAATCACCCTGAGTAATCCTACTTTTTCCTGGATTGCCACATGCCCCAAAGGAAAAAGAATAGTCACAGTGTCCCCAAGATACATAACTTGGGAAAAAAGTATTTTACTTCCTACATATGTAACCCCCCTAAAATTATTTCTAAAACCAAAAAATTATCAACTATTCTGGTCTGGGTTGGATTTATGATCTAGAAGAGCAGTCTTTCAGCCACAAGCTACTGACAGGTTTATGAGACTAGGGAATGGAAAGAAGAATGGAATTCCAGAAAAAGATAGTGGAGTTAAATAACCAACAAATATCGACCCCGGGGAAGCAAAGTTCTACTAAGGAAAGTCCTTACAACATGGAAAGCCTATTTATTAAAAGTATACAAAACATTCTACCCATTTCCTGTTCCCAACTTCCACTTCATACTTAAGCTATCACATGGGCAACGGGAAGATTGAAAATTACATGTGCAGAGACATAGAGCATACTGGTTACACATTCTATTAGGACTGAACTCTACACAATAAACTAGAAGTCTATTCCCTGTGTTATAGTTTTCCAACTTTTTTACAAGGCTTATGACCTCTCCTTTAGTAATATCCTTCCTACTCATATGATGTAAATATAACATTGAGGTCTCACTGAGCTGCCCTTGGATTGCCTTGAAAAGTTCCTGTGGGTAGGAGTTGGCAGAAATCATTTCTTGATCTTATGAAAAAAAAAGGTTTTATTCACAGTTACCTTCAGATTTTCTAGATATTTACTATATAAGAATTTGTGAAACCTGATTCATAATAACTATCAATCAGTATGAACTATGAAAATAGTTCAAATAATATTATCAACATAATTTTTATAAAACCTTTTCAATGTTAAACTTTCAGCAGTCAAGGGTTCTCAATGTGATCCATACATATAGTCTCAAATCTTAGAATACTGGTTTCATTTCAATATATGGTTTGTACTATCTTAAAAGCCATATGATAACAAGAATATATAAAGTAGAGAACCACTACCCTAGTATACAAGATGGAATCAGCATTTACTTTTCTTATTAAATTATAATCTATATGATTGCTTATCAGTTATCCCTAAAAAGTCAAGTGCTTAATAAAAAGGAGAAAAGAGTCAACTGCTTTGGATGATAAAATTTCAGATGCTATGAATCTATTCAGCACTCTTCTTTCAATAACTCTGACTTACTTGATTTGCTAATAGTTATTCTATAACACAATAATTTGCATTTGATATGGAAATAATAAAATTGACTAGTCATGGAAGTTTGGTCGTCAAAACTGATCACTTGAGTTAAGCAGTACTAAATAAATACAATATCTCTTTGGTCTTACAGTTGTGTTTCAACAAGTGTCAGTTGAGTCTTGTCCAGGTTAAAAGTATGTTACTATGAAGCAGTGATTTTCCCAATTTCACTGCATGAAACCAATTGCATCTGTAGAGAGTCAAGTGTGAATCTCTTAGAAATAATAAGGAAGTAACTGAATATCAGAACATGCTCTTGTATAACTGCAACTGAATACATATCTCATCTTTGCCCCACACCATCAAAACCCTGTCTGTATCAGTTGATAGAAAGATCCTACATGAGTGGAATTTGTCTAGATCATCCATTCTCAAAACTTATTGCTCTCAAAATCCATTTGTACTCTTAAAAATTATTAAGAAACCCAAAAGGCTTTGATTATGTAGGTTATATTTATTGATATTTACCATTTGGGGAAAAAAACAAAAAATTAGAAAAAATATATTAATCCATTAAAATAGCTATGATAAATATATTCATGAAAAATGATTACTTTCCATAACATAAAATTGGTGACAAGGATGGTGCTATTTTACATTTTTTTCAAACCTCTTTAATATCTGGCTTAACTAAAAAAAGATATGGATTTCCATATCTGGTTCCACAGTGAGTATATTACCAAATGTTGTTTTGGTTATAGTAACTGAAGAAAAATCCAGCTTCATATAGATATGTTGTTGGAAATGGGAGGGGTATTTTCATAGACTTTTCAGATAATTGTGAATATCTTCCTTTGATACTACACTAAAACTCAGCAAGTGGTCAATTCTTAAATGTAATTTGCAATTTGAACTCTGAAGCTATATCAAGGAATTTTTCATACTTTGTTAAATTAAGATCCATTGGTAACATCATGTATTGGCCATTTTGAAAATATTAGTTCACTGAGTTATGCACATCTTCAACATATTGACATGTTTCTTGTGCGATATCAGAAAAGCTTCGTTAACATCACCACTTATACCAATAGAAAACTCTAAGTTTTGGGAAGCTTTCAAGATCACAGTGGCATATATAAGCTTTCCAAAACTCTAATTTTCATTTGAAAGCTCAAATTTTTTCACTGGCAACAAATTCCACGCCTTGTTTTCTTTGAAGTGGCAGGCTCATTGTGCTCATTTTCAAGAAAAGGTATGCCAAGTAGTTGAGTTTGAATAACCACGGTTTGCCTGTCAATTGTTCTTTAAACTGAAAATGATGTTCCATACAAATGTGACTAGTTCAACTCACAACTCCAAAATCACACGGGTGTTTTTCCTGGACACCCTACTTTGGTGTTCAGCAGAAGTGTTTTGTTTTTGTTTTTTTTTTAAACATCTTTATTAGAGTATAATTGCTTTAAAATGTGTCAGTTTCTGCTTTATAACAAAGTGAATCAGTTATACATATACATATGTCCCTATATCTCTTCCCTCTTGCATCTCCCTCCCTCCCACCCTCCCTATGCCACCCCTCTAGGTGGTCACAAAGCACCGAGCTGATCTCCCTGTGCTATGCGGCTGCTTACTACTAGCTATCTATTTTATGTTTGCTAGTGTATATATGTCCATGCCACTCTCTCATTT
Source organism: Physeter macrocephalus (assembly GCF_002837175.3). Taxonomy (NCBI): domain Eukaryota; kingdom Metazoa; phylum Chordata; class Mammalia; order Artiodactyla; family Physeteridae; genus Physeter; species Physeter macrocephalus. Next base: position 45,968,224 of record NC_041232.1, read on the forward strand.
GTCCAACCTTACCCTTCCCCCTCCCCGTATCCTCAATTTTTTTTTCTGGTATGCAGGCCTCTCACTGTTGTGGCCTCTCCCGTTGCATAGCACAGGCTCTGGATGCACAAGCTCAGCGGTCATGGCTCACGGGCCCAGCCGTTCCACGGCATGTGGGATCGTCCTGGACCGGGGCTCGAACCTGTGTCCCCTGCATCGGCAGGCGGATTCTCAACCACTGCGCCACCAGGGAAGCCCCTCAATTTCATTCCTTTTTATGGCTGAGTAATATTCCATTGTATATACGTGCAATATCTTCTTTATCCATTCATCTGTTGATGGACACTTAGGTTGCTTCCATGTCCTGGCTATTGTAAATAGAGCTGCAATGAACATTTTGGTACATGACTCTTTTTAAATTATGGATTTCTCAGGGTATATGCCCAGTAGTGGGATTGCTGGGTCGTATGGTAGTTCTATTTGTAGTTTTTTAAGGAACCACCATACTGTTCTCCATAGTGGCTGTGTCAATTTACATTCCCACCAACAGTGCAAGAGGGTTCCCTTTTCTCCACACCCTCTCCAGCATTTATTCTTTGTAGACTTTTTGATGATCGCCATTCTGACCGGTGTGAGATGATATCTCATTGTAGTTTTGATTTGCATTTCTCTAAT
>NC_041232.1:45969663-45979663 GCF_002837175.3 Physeter macrocephalus
TTTGTTTATTTTTGTTTTTATTTCCAATTCTCTAGGAGGTGGGTCAAAAAGGATGTTGCTGTGATTTATGTCATAGAGTGTTCTGCCTACATTTTCCCCTAAGAGTTTGATGGTGTCTGGCCTTACATTTAGGTCTTTAATCCATTTTGAGTGTACTTCTGTGTATGGTGTTAGGGACTGTTCTAATTTCATTCTTTCACATGTAGCTGTCCAGTTTTCCCAGCACCACTTATTGAAGAGGCTGTCTTTTCTCCACTGTATATTCTTGCCTCCTTTATCAAAGATAAGGTGACCATATGTGCGTGGGTTTTTCTCTGGGCTTTCTATCCTGTTCCATTGATCTACATTTCTGTTTTTGTGGCAGTACCATACTGTCTTGATTACTGTAGCTTTGTATTATAGTCTGAAATCAGGGAGCCTGATTCATCCAGCTCCATTTTTCTTTCTCACGATTGCTTTGGCTATTCAGAGTCTTTTGTGTTTCCATACAAATTGTGAAATTTTTTGTTCTAGTTCTGTGAAAAATGCCATTGGTAGTTTGATAGGGATTGCAATGAATCTATAGATTGCTTTGGGTAGTATAGTCATTTTCACAATGTTGATTCTTCCATCCAAGAACATGGTATATCTCTCCACCTGTTGATATCATCTCTAATTTCTTTCATCAGTCTCTTACAGTTTTCTGCATATAGGTCTTTTGTCTCCTTAGGTAGGTTTATTCCTAGGTATTTTACTCTTTTTGTTGCAATGGTAAATGGGAGTGTTTCCTTAACTTCTCTTTCAGATTTTTCATCATTAGTGTAGAGGAATGCAAGAGATTTCTGTGCATTAATTTTGTATCCTGCTACTTTAACAAATTCATTGATTAGCTCTAGCAGTTTTCTGGTAGTGTCATGTCATAGTATCATGCATAGTATCATGTCATCTGCAAATAGTGACGGCTTTACTTCTTTTTTTCCGATTTGAATTCCTTTTATTTCTTTTTCTTCTCTGATTACTATGGCTAAAACTTCCAAAACTATGTTGAATAATAGTGGTGAGAGTGGGCAACCTTGTCTTGTTCCTGATCTTAGTGGAAATGGTTTCAGTTTTTCACCATTGAGGACGATGCTGGCTGTGGGTTTGGTCTTTGGTCATATATGGTCTTTATTATGTGGAGGAAAGTCCCCTCTATGCCTACTTTCTGGAGGGTTTTTATCATAAACCGGTGTTGAATTTTGTTGAAAGCTTTCTCTGCATCTATTGAGATGATCATATGGTTTTTCTCCTTCAGTCTGTTGATATGCTGTATCACGTTGATTGATTTGCACATATTGAAGAATCCTTGCATTCCTGGGATAAACCCCACTTGATCATAATGTATGATCCTTTTAATGTGCTGTTGGATTCTGTTTGCTAGTATTTTGTTGAGGATTTTTGCATCTATGTTCATCAGTGATATTGGCCTGTAGTTTTGTTTCTTTGTGACATCTTTGTCTGGTGTTGGTATCATAGTGATGATGGCCTCACAGAATGAGTTTGGGAGTGTTCCTCCCTCTGCTATTTTTTGGAATATTTTGAGAAAGATAGGTGTTAGCTCTCTCTAAATGTTTGATAGAATTCGCCTGTGAAACCGTCTGGTCCCGGGCTTTTGTTTGTTGGAAGATTTTTAATCACAGTTTCAATTTCAGTGCTTGTGATTGGTCTGTTCATATTTTCTATCTCTTCCTGGTTCAGTCTCAGAAGGTTGTGCATTTCTAAGAATTTTTCCACTTCTTCCAGGTTGTCCATTTTATTGGCATATAGTTGCTTGTAGTAATCTCTCATGATCCTTTGTATTTCTGCAGTGTCAGTTGTTACTTCTCCTTTTTCATTTCTAATTCTATTGATTTGAGTCTTCTCCCTTTTTTTCTTGATAAGTTTATGGTTTATCAATTTTGTTTATCAATTTTGGCTAATGGTTTATCAATTTTGTTTATCTTCTCAAAGAACCAGCTTTTAGTTTTATTGATCTTTGCTATCGTTTCCTTCATTTCTTTTTCATTTATTTCTGATCTGATCTTTATGATTTCTTTCCTTAGCAGAAGTGTTTTATGTGTACTTCACATTTCATCAGAGACTATTAAAAAGACATGCACTCCAGTGTTGAGATTTAATACAATTAATATTTACTACATCACCAAGTAATTTCTTAATCAAAGTTGGCCATGCAAGTGTCTGACAGTGAGGACTACAAGTATTAGTACTACTGTCTGTGCCATTACCTTCATTCACACTAAAGCACCAGCACTTTTACCCACTCAGTCCAAAAGACAAATCTCTTAGTATTATTTGAAAATAGTTCTGTTCTTACAGAACCTGCCTCACTCCCCAAGAGTCTCGCAGACCACACTTCGATAACTGCAGTTCTAGACAATGAAGGACAGTGAACATGTAGGGGAAACACTTGCTCACACGTTAAAAATTTTTTTCAAAACTGAAAAAAATCCAGTGTTTTCTGAATGTGTTTATATAAGATCTAATAAAACACAGTTACTAAAAATAAATATTAGAAAACCCCACAAACATGAAGTTCAAACAGTTAACCTATTTTAAGTTATTTGGACCCAAAATATTTTGATGAATGCAGAAAATAAGCCCAGTTAAAAATTCTGCATGAAATTCAGTTATTCAGATGTGTAAGTGGGTGTTTATCAGATTTCTCAGCCCATCATGCAGCTGTAGTTTTTGACAAGTGTTTCCTGGTGTATTTAGAGAGTACTTGGTTATCTTACATGTTAATGGTAAACTGGCTACCTATGTCTGGATAGACAAGACAGAGGCCATTGCCGTTGTGAAGGCTTTTATTTAAATCTCTGCATCACAACAGTCAGACTATTAGGTCCGCATATCTAAAACTGTGCAGTAAATTAAGAAAATTTGCAAAGAGAATACACTCTTTTTAAGCTATTCAACTTTCTTTTTCTATCAGGCATTAAAACGTAAGTAAAATGTTCATTCAAATCACACCTGTTTCAGTTTCTCCGAAGTTCAATTTCAGCTAATTTACGAATTCATTCCTCTTAGGGATACATTTTACTGGGAGATTTAAGCTAGTGAGATCAGCCTGAGTAAATCATGCAGTTAACTGATTTTTGATAATAGAAAAATTTGGCTGGTTGGAAATGCTTATAGACTGTGGAAGTGCAGAATGTGGGTTGGTCACTAGAAAGAATTCTGCTTCTATAACCAGGAGGCAAAGGTCGCAGTCTCATGTCACTGACTTCAAGTATCATTTTTTACCTACCTATCCTCAGTCTATTACCCAAACACAAGAATTAGAAAGTTGACAAAAATAATAAATCCATGGTTACACTGAAATATAATGCAGAGGGGTGGTTGAATAGAACCAGTTTTTATATTCTTCCTGTCAAGATTCCAACCATTAGCTTAAAATTCTTATAAAAATGACATTTGTTTGAGAGGCTGGATAGCAGTGTGCTGTTTCCTTTCTACACATGTCAGATTTTAAGCTTCAGAACAGCTAAACAATGCTTTGTCCCCATAGTATGAGAATGCATAATGAGGTAAGCATTTTACTTTGTGGAGGGAAAAATGTGGATATTATCACTTTAATTCAATTGTTAAATACTATCTAGTTTCCTTTGGGGACTAGTTTAGGGAACACCACCTCTATGCATTATTCTGTATTCATCACCACCTTTAAATAACTGTCAAGACCTTCCTCAGTCTGCAGCCATGTATACCAGTTGATCTCTCTTCCTCCCCCAAAAAAATCCCTGCTATAAGATTCATTGAGTTCGAAGATGTTTTGTTTTCGGGGCATCCCAGACATTTGTTTCCTGAAGAGGCTCCTCCACTTTGTAGATGGTGAGGCAGGCCATGAAGCGTTTCCTCAGGAAAGTGCCCTGCTTCAGGAACTCTTACAACCCATGTATATGAAACATATGATTTCATGGAGTTTGAGGGCTCCCTCAACCCATGGTCACCTGGGCTAAACCCCTATTTATAAAATATTGAAAAAGGCTAACAAGAAAGTCTGGGAAATATACAAGTACAAATGTTTCTTGTTCTGATTCCAGAGGAGTATAGTTCTTTTAGGGTTCTTTTTAGTTACACCGTTTTAATAATCACAAGATGAAATAATGACTCTTGAAAGTGCAATTTAAAATCTATAACTATAGCTTTTGAAATATTTGGGTCATACATACAACATAAAAACAATGATATCAGCTATGGAAGAAATTCTAGCACTCTACACAGACTGTGCAAAATATTTGTTAGCATAAAATAATAAGCACTGTGATAAATAACTACATGTTAAAATTACAAGTAGAATTTTAAGCTATATAAATATAGAATGATGGAAATGGATAAAATATTCATATTGCTAAAAATTGATATCTATTTATGTCACATACATTCTGTGCTTAATATAGCTCAGGTTTTTCTATCTTGGAAGTAGATATGTGTATCTTAGCAAGAAAACCAATTAAATGAATATTTTCAGTGTATTTATAAAGCACTGCATTACTCTGACCATTCTTACTATAACTTCATCTTATCATAATATATTATTTTCTAGAAAAAATACTATTTCTCCTTTATATTATAGTTTGTCTATGAATCGCTTATCCATACTAGACTGTAAGTGAACAGAAGGCAGGTTCCTTTTTCACTCACCTCTGTATTACAGAATTTTGCATATAGTAGGATCTCCCTTTCTCTCCTTCTTTCTGTTTCCTACTCCATCCTGAGACAGGATTCCCCTCTAATTACAAGCACAATCACCACAGAAAAAAATATACTGAAACTAGCTGAGAAAAAAAAACAAACAAAAACATAAAGGAATAAGCAAGCGTGGTGCATAAAATAGAACCTATATACTTCCTGCAAGCAAGTCACATATATATGTCCACTAAGCTTTCTAACAGACACTATTAAAAGGGAAACCTGGTCAATTCAATGCCCTGAAGATCAAACAAACAGAATCTGTAGGATAAATAGTATTCACTATTCCTGATACTTACACCTGACAGAAATTTCTGATCTTAAAGTAGATATTGTGAATTCAATGGACAACATCCTTTTTAGAGTGAACACAACAATGAGTTTCATCGGAGCCATTTCTTACAGTGACCCTCAAGGTACTAATTCTATAGAGAAGAGGTAATACATGGTCAGGAACAGCTCTCTGCTGGTTTAATTCAAAAAGAGATTTTATAATATCTAAAAGAATGGATTACTGAATAGCAATTCTGGTTAAAGACTATTTCTTTCAGTCGAGGTTTGGCTGCTATAGAGAGTCTGTGTTCCTGACAATATCTGCAATTGCCTGCTGCGAATGACAGAGGCACCAAATACCTCAGCACCTGGCTGTGCTGAGCTTACAGCTGACAAGCTCAGGGGAAAATGCTGAGAGAATGACCTGTCTCTGAATACAGCGGAACTGAGGGCTCAGGTCTTCCTTAGGGTCCTGTATCCCTAGTGCCTAGGATAATGGCTGGCAATGCACTGAATTTGTTATGCTATCAATTTTATTTGTGATTTTCAAACTACCTCTAGTTACCCATGAAATGATCCTCTCTTAAAGCAGTAGAGCATAATTCTTTAATACAACTGATATTTTTCTACATATGCCTCTCCTTGACCTCCAAGCTGTCCATGTTTATTCAAATTAGCTAACAAAAATTTCTTGTCCCTGGAAAATTCATGATCACTCAGTTTTGATTAAAATTGCATAAAATATATTTGTTATATATTTATATTATATATAACTAAATAACTAAATATATAATATAAACATGAATAAATTAATATGTAAATTAAAACATTTAAATGTGGTTTGAGTCAAAACTGAATAATCATGATTAATTACATGTTGGTATACATATATATAAAATTATATTTATATAATTTTGAATATATAGGCATGCTACTTCCTAACCATTAAAACCTTACTAGGGCTATTCTTCCTTGAACAAATCTCATGGCCTTTCTTTACTAAGAGAATTTCATATAATCCTGGTGCTCTTAGGTGGTCTTTTACTTTATTATCCTCATAGTCAACTGCATTTTGTTTATGATTTTGTCTTCTAGAAGATCTATGGCTTCTCGGGGGGAGAGGTCAAAGTTATTTCAATCTTGAAATCTATTTAACAGAACACATTTTGCTTCCTCATGTACATCTTGGTTCTTTGCAAATTGTTGAGGTATTTATTTGTTTGTTTTTCATGAAGGATGCATACCTCTTACACTTTCTGATGGGCATTTTTTGTGGTCCTGCCTTGTCCTTTCCACCCCATCCTTCATCTAGCCTCCAATGAGTCACTGCATTTAAAGTTCATGCCACCCAGCTATAACACCTTTTACCCCTTTCTCCTTACTCTTATTTATTGTCACTTTCTTATTTTTGCTGAAGACTTCAGCGGCTGGCTCATCATCTTCCTTACAACTCAAATACTGGAATTATCTTCCATGACTTCAACATCCATGGAGTTGTTCCATCCAAAATTTTACCTTAGACATCTCCAAGTTCCTGGAAGGTCATATCCATTGCCATGTTATTATCCAAACTCTTTGGCACACCTAAACTCTTGTCACCCCAAAATGTTCCACTTCTATAATTTTAAACCACATTATCCTATTTTGTAACTACCATTTTTTTCTTTTACTACTTTATTTTGTGATCTATTCTCTGGTCTCAATCAAGACAACTGCCTTCTATACTTTGATGTGTAAATAAAAACTTTAAGGTGAGAACTGTCTTAACGTTTTGGGCCCATGAGTTACATACTATTGTTTTTACAGCCCTTTTCCATTTTCTCCCACTGGAGGAGGTGTCTCTCTCCTCTGACTACAAGTTCTCTAATGCTTTTTACACTTGCATTTTCCATTCACTAGCAAACTTTTTCTTTTCCTTTCTATCCTCCTTCTATTCCAAAGATATCATTTATTTTCTATCTTCAATATAGGTTTTGTCTCTCTTGTGTGTTTAGGTCTCATGCAACCTACAAAACTCCAGCTCTGAATTAAAAAAAAAAAAAGAGTTTCCCCTCAAATTTGAGCTGTGAAGTGACACAGAAGAAAGTCACCTGCTGCTACCATTACAAATGCAAGGTCTCTACTTGAATCTGGTCCCTCAATAATTTCTCAATATCCTTAGCCAGCTACATTTCTGCTTCAACTTTTTCAACTCCAAACCTCTGGCCTCACTACAATATTTTCTTTTTTATTTAAGAATCAAACTCACCCATCTGAAAACTTATCTGCTTTCACAGCCCTCTTCCTCTCATGGAAGACAGCCCTTCCACTCAAGGCTAGTGCTGCCCCCAGGGCTCTGTGTTCCAAGTCCATTCCACATCCTTGGAGCCTTGGCTTTGTGAATCAACGCTTTTGCTCTAATGAAAAGCATTAACATTTCTTCCTCTACTGGATTTCTCTTCTCAGCAAATTAACATGTTCAAAAGCCCCCAGCTTAAAAAAATTCTTCCCTTTATTCTGTTTGCCTATTACCTAATTTAGCATTTTCTGACACATATTGTGCTTTCGAAAGAATAATCTGTACAGAATGTTTCTACTTTCTCACTTCTACTTACTCTAAGCCCACTAAAATATGGCTTCTGCCTCCCTCCATTCCACTGAACTTATTAAAATAGTTGTAATCTATTAATTTACTCTAGCTATGCAACATATGACATGTCTGACTACCTCTTTTCTGTTGAAATCATTTGTTGAAGCTCTTTACTTTTCTATTGATTCTTAGTTTTTATGTCTGATCGTGACTCCTCATATGATTCTCTAAATATTCATGTTCATGAAATTCTCCTGTTCTCATGAAATATGAGTGTTCCCCGAATTACTCCATATCCTTAGCAACCTGCTCTTAGCTCTCACTACATTTCCCCATTCATAGATGCTTCCCAAGACTCCAGAACAATTCTCGCTGCTAGAATCTAGAGATGTGTATCAAGATCTTCCATCTGTGTTTGGATGGCACAGGCAACCCGAGCTCAGTATTTTCAAAAGAGAACCATGATCCAGCTTTCCCCATACTTGCTTTTCCTTATTCTTTGCTCCCTGTAAAACGCACTGCTGCTTACCCGGTTTCACAAGCCAGAAACCTGAGATTTATTCTCAACTCCTCTCTCCCACTGGTTCCTACATTCAATTAGTGACTAAGCTTTCACCACGTCCCACTAACTTTTCCCCCAAAATTTCTCCTTCTCTTATTCATGACCATTTTCAGTTCCTCCCTCGCAATCTGTATCGCTTCAAGATTAGATCTGGATCCGTTTAAGAACCTCCTTCCTTGCATTTCTGCCTCTAAACTTGTTCCTGCCACAAATCAGTCTTCAAGCTGCTGCCCAAGTTACCCCCTTTATAAAGAGTCAAAACTACTGTACCCAAAACTATTGCACCTTAAAACCTTCCACTGGCTTCCCTTTCCTTTCAGGATAATGCTCAAACATAGTTCAGGGTGCCGTTTACATCTCTGCCCTCCCCACTGCCACTTTTGCCAACTGGATCTATTCAAGAATATATCATGTTTTCAATAGTGCTGTTTCTTTTCTGCCAAAAATACTATCCAGCTTTCTGTCATACAATGTTTCTATGTAAGTAGCTTCCACCTATTCTTAGAAACGTAGGTGAAAATTGAGCTCAAGGTCATCTTCTTGAGGAAACCCTCCATGGCCTCTATTTTGATATAGATGCCTCTTCTTGAACCGTTCAATTCTTTCCTCATTTATCACCTTGTACTTGTTGATTTTCCTCGTTCCACTTTTCTGTCCAGTCTGTAGTTCAAGGCAGAGACACAGTGGTAACAATATTACAACCATGTTTCAGCACAAAGTCTGGCACATGTTAGTCATTCAAGAGATGTTTAATGAATGTATTACTTGCTGGAATACTAAAGCACTCGATGAAAAATATTGTTTTGAGAAATATATAGCAGCATGGAAAATGTACTTCTGCTAAGTGAAAAAAATGTATTAAATTCTAAGTATACAATCATTACAGCTTTGTAAAATATATTAGATGTAGTGGGAAAAGAACATGAAAATTCATTCATTTGTTAGTGGCTGAACTATGGATCTGAGTTCACTGATGACTTCTTTTTTCAGAGTAATTTCAATAAATACTTTTTTTTTTTTTTTTTTTTTTCGGTCCGCGGGCCTCTCACTGTTGTGGCCTCTCCCGCCGCGGAGCACAGGCTCCGGACGCGCAGGCCCAGCGGCCACGGCTCACGGGCCCAGCCGCTCCGCGGCATGTGGGATTCTCCCGGACCGGGGCACGAACCCATGTCCCCTGCATCGGCAGGCGGACTCCCAACCACTGCGCCACCAGGGAAGCCCTCAAAAAATACTTTTATTAAATAGTCTTAATTCAAATAATAACAAACTATGCTTTGTCTTCTGGTTGGCATTATATACTTGATAATTCACCTGTATATCATTCCTCTTTGTCTTCTTTCTATTTTCTGTCATAACACAAAGGAAAGATACCCCAAGTATGGATTTATAAAATCCAAAAAAAACAGTCTCTTTACCCCCAAAAATTTTCAACACAGAGGTATAGAGCGATGTTTACCAATCAAATTGTTTATGCAAATAACTGCATCTAGATTGGCTTGTAACTAAGTGCAGTGGAAACTATCATTCACCTCTGATGAGCCAAGCAGATAGCATATGCAAATCTCAGAGCTGTATAATAGCTTTTTCTGGACCTCTAACTTCGGTTTCCTTTCAGAATATTAGTTTTAGCACCACCAGTCTACAAACTTCATGGACATTAACTGGCCAGATTTTGTTTTGTTTTGTTGGGTTTTTGTTTTTGTTTTTTGCTTAGTTTTTCTGGCAGAGAGTTTTTCAGGATATAAATGATAACAAATATATTACATGCAAATACCTGTTTTTTATAACAGCAAATTATGGAACTTACACATTTGCTTAGAGACTATTCAAATTAAAGCAGGCAGTTATTTTTTTGTTTTAGACTATGTATCAAATGACCTTTATAC
>NC_041232.1:45984663-46021325 GCF_002837175.3 Physeter macrocephalus
AGAGAGCTGGACACAGTCTTTACTCCCTGAAGTAAGACAACAGCAACCTTGTAAAGATACCCACCAAATCTCCTGGGTTAAATATGCAGGATGTGTGACTCCCTAGCCCCCTCCTTGCTAGAAAGGTGCACTGCAGCTTGAAGAAATCATTTGAGAGGGGGCTGAGAAAAAGTGATGTGCTCATCCTCCATCACAATTACTGCAGGGAAGGGGAGAGTGGGAAATACAAAAGGAAATTTGCAAGGATGACTGAGCAGAGAAAACCCCAATCTCTTCCAGAGTAAGGAGTGTGACAGGAAAAGTCTTGCTTAAAAGAACAAATAAGTAAAGAACCTTCCATGACAAATGAGGGAATGGAGAAAAGAGATAAGGGTGAAAGGGATAAGAGTACATTGTGAGTACAATTCAAGCAATCTTTGAATCTTTGCAAACATTAAAAAAAAGCATCCCCAAATATTATACTCCAGGATATGTTATCTCTTCTACTATCTGGTTTATATTAGCTATAGTATTAAACCACAGAACCACAGTCTGTGGGGAAATAAATCACCTCCTTTAGAAATTTTAAAAAAAGAAAACAAACAAAAAAAACTTTTGAAAATTATAATAAAGCCAAAAGTGGAAAGTTGTCACAAAGGGAGATCACAGTAAACAAATACAGGAAAGACTCATTATAAATTTTTCCAACAAAGAGAAGTTAAGATACATTTAGAACAAGGATAAGCTCTAAATTGGTAACCACTTAATTTAAGGAAATCTTAAATACCCTCAAGAAGAAGAGAGAGAAGTGAGAGGGCTTTATATTGTGAATTTTAAGGAAGAAATTATAGAAATTATCATCTTAAAATATCTATGGATCAGTAGTTCCCAACTTTATTTTCCTGCCCTGATGGTTCACCAGAATAACTATCCCTGGACAGAGAAAGTAAGTAGAGTCTAAAATAATAAAGCCATTACCACTAGCCAACAACAAAAATAATAACAATAACAACAACAAAATCCAGGTTTATAGCGTTCATCTTTGACCTTCCACAATGATTCCATCTTTTATCTATTCAGTCAGGCCTCTAATAAGAATTTATTGCCTAATATATGCCAAGCACTATATTAAGTTCAAGTTAAATACATCTGTTGTAGTTGATAAGGTCCGTTTCCAACTGCTTAGTACTCTCACGTTCATATGTACACAATAAAACTTGGTTTGTCATTCAAAATGTTTAGAATTACATATCACCATATCTGTCTAATAAGAAATTATCTTCATTTTCAATCCAAAGAGTTGCTTTAGACAAAGTGAAAGAGTAGACATACATTTTTGGCGGGCTGTTTAATCCTAAATGGAAACTTACTTTCACTCACTTAATTTCTCTTAATTTCAACCTAGTTGTCATATATGGTGACAGCCAATCCTAGACCACCTCTTCTGTTGGTAGTCCAGATGTAGATAAACACACTGACCACAGCATGTGTGTTAGCAATCTGAGAAAGTATTTTCTCACCTGTGTAGTGACTGAAACATTGTTGAAGATTTTATTTTTTAATGGCAATGTTCTAATTCTGCTTAAAAAATAAAACAGAAACATAACAGTGGAGATTAAAGTCTACTGGTCCATATGTTGCTTCATCAGTAGAAAACCTCTCCCTGAGTTTCCTTGCTTAGCTTCACTTTGGGTTTTTGAGATTATGTTTTTCTTTTTACAAACTCTCAAGAGGGAAAGTGAATCTACTTCATCTATGAAGGAGAAAAATTGCTCAGAGCTGAATATTTGAAACTTCTGCTGGACTATGTTATTTTCAACTTTGTTAAATGGGAAACTGTTCCCCAGAACCCCTTTCCCTGCATAACTTCATGTTAGAAGTGACCAAAAGAAGAATGGGTGACAAATTTGAGAAGGTGGAGGTGAAGCCCTGGCTGTAACTTTTAGAAGGCTATTTATTGCAGCCAGATACAGTGATGGGAACAGACAGCGATGGGCAGACACAGCTTGTCATTACTCTCCACTGCTCCACATCCAGTTTATCTTCACTAGCAGCCTCCCCTGTCAACAGAAGAAAGTTACTCTCCTCTCGTATGAAGAACCCAATGACCTCTCTTAATATCCACACCTTTCACAGGAATGTTGACGTCCTAAGTCCCACCACCAACACACCTCATTGCTTCTAGACTTACAACCAGATGCAAGTTCTGGGATGACTCAGGGGTCAGAAACAAAGTGTGACCTTGTGACCTGTGAGTATGCACCACATACATCAAAAGAACTGCAAGATTTTACCAATTTGTATAAACAAAAGTCTGGGGAATATGTATATATAATATATATTCATATATACGTACATTATATATATGAATTATATATATATGTGAATGTATTCTAAAGGTGTTTGATCAGAATGGAAGAAAATAAGGTTGGATTGGGCCAAATCTATTCATATGATTGCACTAAGGAAAGGTTTTGAATTCAAAGTGTTAGCTTGATCAGGTGGAGAAAACTATTTGCTTGGTGGGCCATGTGGGGCATTTGGGAGGAGCTTAAGTTATGAGGGTGAGATCCTCAGGAATGGGATTAGTGCCTTCTAAAAAGAGGCTCCAGGGAGACCCCGAGTCCCCTCCTACCAGCTGAAGTTAAAAACGAGAAGTCTGGGACTCGGAAGAGAGGTCTCACCTTGACCTTGGACTTCCAACCTCCAGAACTGTGAGAAATAAATTTCTGTTCTTTATAAAGCTACTCAGTCTGTGGCATTTTGTTATAGCAGCATGGAGGAACTAAGACAAGAGCTTTCCTGAGTTCCGTGAGCTTTCTAGCAAATCACTGAACCTGTTGGTGGTTGTGGGGACCCCCTGAATTTGTAGCCAGCTGGTTTGAAGTAAGAGTGGTCCTGAGGACCCTCAAATTTGTGGCTGATGGATGAAGAGAGGGCAGTCTGTGGGGACTGTGCCCTCTGACTGTGCAGGTTTTTCCTAACTCCTGGTATTAAAGGTAAATGCCACCACATGCCAAGATGTCAAAAGCCAAGCATACAAACATTAGAAGTGCCAACTATGGTACTACGTTTACTTACCTCATCACTCCTCATAATATCCCCTCCCCAATATACACAACCTGCCTGTCTCCCATCACACAGATGGTGGGTATGGTGTTGCAACAAGAATGAGCTGAAATTGGGAGAGACTCTTGTTCTGTATGTCTGAGTAAAGAGTTCCTGGTGACCATAAGCCTCATTTACTAATGGACATTTTAGAAAGCCTTGATACATTGTTAGTATTCTGTCTACTTTTTAACTTCAGAAGGACAATTAATTATCAAGTTACTGTAAACCCAATTGTGCTTTCATTTCCCTTGACTGATCCTAGTACCCAAAAAACAATGGCCACTGTAAGGCCACCAGGACTGGTGACAAGCAGTAATGATATCCTAACTGCTTTACTATTTACTGAGGGCTTTCAACATACTTGGGGAGGGGTACCAGAAAGGGCACCCATTTTAATCCCAGATGTGCAACTTAAAAGCTGAGGGACTATGGGAAAGTTTGGTTTAATGTCTCTAAGTTTAAGTTCCCCAACTGCAAGGAGGAAATTTGAAAAATAAAACCTTTTCTGGGTAGTATAGTCATTTTCACAGTATCGATTCTTCCAATCCAGGAGCATGGTATACCTCTCCTTCTGTTTATGCCATCGTTGATTTCTTTCATCAGTGTTTTATAGTTTTCTGAGTACAGGTCTTTAGCCTCCTTAGGTAGGTTTATTCCTAGGTATTTTAATGTTTTTGCTGTGATGTTAAATGAGATTGCTTCTTTAATTTCTCTTTCTGATCTTTTGTTGTAAGTGTATAGGAATGTAAGAGATTTCTGTGCATTAATTTTGTATCCTGCAACCTTACCAAATTCATTGGTTAGTTCTAGTAGTTTTCTGGTGGCATTTTTAAGATTTTCTATGTATAGTATCATGTCATCTGCAAACAGTGACTATACAACCCAAAGCAATCTACTCTTAGTAAATGAAAACAGTTTCCTGGCTGTGCTGGAGCACTTTAGGATAAGATCTATGCTTATGACCATTATAATACTGTAGATATCTCATTTATGCAACACTAAATTCATTTATTTTTTTCTGAAAGCAGGATGAGGTGAACTTCCTGAAGGTAACAACTCAACTAAAATCCATAAAATTTAAAAGAAGATGGACAGGACAATTGGAGGTTCTTTTAATTATATGTATAACCAAAATAAAAGTAATAATGTGTTATGCTATTCAGCACTGCTTAGCTATTTTATAAGTGATATCTTTTTAAAATTTTTGATTACAGATTCTGATATATAAGTATGTATTTATAATAACATAAAATACAATGTAATTTTATTGATGCCTTCATTAATGGTATAGGTGAAGCAAAACCATATAAAGTCTTGGTGTTCTCAGTAATTCACTTTCTGTTTTTGAAACATTTTTTGATAAGTAGAGGAAAGTTGCCAATATTTAGAAATTGTATATTAAGACACTCTTCCTTTGATTCTGCCTCTGGTTAACAAAACCTATTAAAATGCTGCCGTGATTCTCTCTCCTTTATGAGGCTGGTATGCTTCTCAGAGTTAAGATCTGTGCTTTACTTGAATAATCCTCAGACTCTAGAATAGTGTATTTTATGTAGTAGGAACTCCATATTTACCGACTACTGAACTAAACCATTATTCCAGTCTAAACGTTTCCAATGTGAACTTTGGAAGTACTATTCATTGTCACACAAGTTCCTATCACATTTCATTCTCATTACACAATTCTGGAAACAAGTGTTCAGATTAACTAAATCTGGGTCTGAATGAAAGAATGTTAATTTCTCAGGGCCCCATATACTAGAGGGTCTAGTTGCATTTAGAATAATTCTAACTCTCCATTATTACTTCCACACCGTTATTCCTCCATGCTTATGTGAAAATACTCCTTGTTTTCAATTTTATATTGAGTAAAGAATATAATCCTCTACCTTCTCTAACCCTATTTCACTGTCATTTAATGATTTGCTGGTCATTTTCTCACACTAAGAGAAGACTCCGGCCCATGGGACTCAACCTTCTCTTCTGTCTATCCCTTGTTCTCCCATCATTCTGTTTTACATTGATATCTATCTGGATGACCTATCCAACATTTTAATCTTAGAGTTTATAGACTTACCCAAATTTAGTTAACTTCAATTCCATGTCCCATTAACAATTCATACCCATGGACACCCTTCTGACTTTGCATCATGTAGAATGGTACCATGGCTGGAGTTTTAAACTCTGATACTTTCTTTTCTGACTACAGTCTCTGAGCCTTTTGCTTCCTGTATTCTTGCTACCTTTTCCATATCCAAAATCACCCAACCCAAGATTCAAGATTTATTTTCTTCTCAATCATCCCTGTATTATTAATGATTTCCTGAAGTTTCTGATGTGATATATATGCTTATAGTTTTCACAGTAATACGCCAATGAAACTCTTGTTCCTTCGGTTCCAGATTCTTACATGCACTTGGGCACTGGACTCCAAGTAACTCCTCCAAATGTATCTCAAACTTGATTGAATCCAATTTCAAACCTATTCTTCAGTCCATACTGTACATATTTTTTTAAAGATGTTGGTACCACTAACCATTCTGTTGTTAGTCAAAAACTTGATATATATTTGGATAATTTTTCTCACTATCTGGCCAAATAACCATCAAGTTCTGTCTATATTAACCTAAAAAAAATCTGAAATTCACCTTTTCATCTTGCTAGAACCATATCACTTCACCAATGAATTCTTAGTTGGTACCACTGTATCCAAATCCTTCATTCCTCTCCAACTGATTACATGTGATCAATGATTGCCAACTATTGATATATGTCATGGAATACAAAGAAAAAGCAATATTCACCTCACCACACTGGGGTAAAGGGACAAGGCTCTTTGATGACAGAGTCTTCAGAGCCCAGTCTCAGCCACCTCAGGCCCTTCCCAACTCTAACTGCTGATGGGAATCAATGTCTCAGTCCACCCGTGGCCCATTAGCCCCATAATGATGTGCCACAACAGACCAGTAGAAATCTCTGCTAATTTTAGTGGGATTTTCCTCAGCTGCTATGGTAGCTTTGTTATTCTTTGATCAATTATTTACCAAACATAATACACTACCTCAAATTCCCTAAATGTCTGCTCATTTTTGACATTGATATGCCTTTCCTCCTATTGTTTTCACTACTTCAAGTGTTCTTTCCTTGACTAACTTGCTCCCACCCTCCAAGACTTAGTTCTGCTATTATCATAGCAAGCTTTCTCAGATTTCCTTCAAGGTCTTCTTCGTGGGTTCCAGAGAATTCTGTGCTTAATTCAAGAAAAGCAGTTGTTGCACCTTATTTTAACTTACTTGTACCTGTTTCTTCACCACTGCTCAGTGAAGCTAAATGAGAGCAGGTGTTACTCTATATTTACCATGTTCAGAATCTCACCCAGATTCTGACTCTCAAGACATGACTTGAAAATGAATAAATAAATGGATGGATGAATGAATGAATGAATGAATAGCAATATTCTCTGTTCTTGCCAAAGTAAATTGAAATACAAATCTCACTCTTTCACTGATTCTTTTAGGAGTCACATCACTTCATTTGGACTTCAATTCAGCAAATACTGAATTCTTATTCTGTCCTAGATATTGTGATGGACTCTGGAAGTACTCACATGAGTGAGGCATCATTCTCTTCCTCAAATTCATCACAAATTGGAATGGGAACCAAATATTTAAGCAAAAATGCATTATATGACATGTAATACAATCTCTCCCTCAATCTTGTCTCTTTCCCCTTTGCTGGAAAACTTACCTGGGATCTGAAATTTGCCAACAAATAAATAGAAATACATAAGTTCCTTTATTACCAAAGCTCTTGAAAGAGTATTCTAAAGCGGACTTCTCTAATTTCTTTCAGTATTCTGGTTACTTTCACCTTTATATTTAATCTTCTGGCTTTATCAGTCTACTGATACCACTCTTTCTACCACTGATGCTCTCCTAATGGCCAAATTAAGAATGTGTGACTCAACACTTTGGCAGTGTTTGGCACTGTTGATCCCTGTGGAGATGAAATTCAGACCTCTTGACTGAGGCTAGTGTCTTTGGGCTGGAAGACAGGCTCTGTGAGCATGGGATACAAACTTCTGAGGAGTGGGCTCTAGTTGGCCTGCAGAGCCACAGACAGCAATGAGAAAGAAGGAAACAACCTGCTCACCCAGGTTCTATCTTCAGATACCCTCTAACACTTCTCTTCAAAGTTTTCAGAAGCTCCCATGTCTTTAACTATCAACATGGGAGCTGACTCACCAATCTTCTCCATTTCAACTCCTTCCCCAGTTTCCACTTACATAGTCTCTACTTGTCCAAAGCAAATCATCTTCTCAGCAAGCCAATCATCAAAAGTTCTTTTTACCATAAATGTTACCATATTTTTTTCAAGTCAACCAATATCGTACCACCTCCTGTAAATTCTGGTTCTTTTATTTGCATATCACACCCATTTTGACATCAGTCTTCCGGTTCTATCAATCTCTCATCACTTCCCTCTGATGACAAATGCACTTTTTTGGTAACTAATATCTGCAACTTGTGCTTTCATTTCATTTCATGTCATGTCATCCTACAAAATGCTGTCGAATTGGTCTTGCTACAGCCTATCTCTGAGCACACTGCACTCCATGAAAATTCTTCACCTCTCTCACTGCTTTACAAATTAAGTGTAAACTTTTCAACTGGGTCTTCGTGATATATCCCACACCTACATTCTCAGCTTTATCTCTCATTGTTTACCTTCATTAGTCATATAAGAACGCATTTAGATGGAAATTTGAAACCGTAATATAATTAAAAGTAGAATGTCTCCACATTATATTATTAAAAGCAATAAAATCAAACCACAACCATCAATATATCAAAAAAGTAATAATGACAAAAGTAGAAAAGTAGTGTCAACATGGAAAGCATTAAGCAAGATGACAGAAGCAAGAATCAATAAAACTATCAAATAAATTAATTAAATTACTGAATCTGAATAGATTGAAAAAGCAAAATCATCCTAAATATTGCTCTATAAAGGTTGCAAATGCACATCTAAAAAATAAGCCACAATAGTTGATAATAAAACGCAAAATTAGATTAGTCTAACAAGAAGAGCAGGGATTGATAATATTAACTTTAGAACAATACACAGGAGAGAATTATGATTATATAAAAAAATAGTATGACCAAACTGATCATTTAACAGCTATTCTATACATTAGATCCTCAGAACTTACTGATCTTATAATTGAAGGCTTGTATCCTTTGACCTGCTATATATACAAATATATAAAGTAAAACCCACAAATTAATTCATGTAGAAAATTTCAACATACTACCAATAGACTGCAACATTCAAGTAGACTGAAATATAGGAACTTTCATGTCATGAAAAGTATAATTAGGTTGAACTGAAAATTTCATTAATTTATTTGCTCACACATTATCTATGGAGCAAAAGCCGCATTGATCATATTTGATAACCCCATACAAATTAAACAAAAACTATTTAACAGAAATTTATTTTTCTCTGGCTTTACTGAAGTATAATTGATAAAACTATATACACTTAAAATGTACAATGTTATGATTTGATATATGTATTTTGTGAAACGATTACTACAATCAGGTTAACTAATACATCAATTACCTCATAGCTATCTTTTTGTGTGTGTGTATGATAAAAATTCTTAAGATCTACTGTCTCAATAAATTCCAAGTATACAGTAGAGTGTTAATTATAGTCACCATTCTATACATTAGATCCTCAGAACTTATTGATCTTATAACTGAAGGCTTGTATCCTTTGACCAGCATCTCCCCCATTTCACCCACCTGCTTACCTCTGCTAACCATCATTCTACTGTACTCTGTTCCTATGAGTTCAACTTTTCTATTTTTTAAAATCCCACAAATAGTAAGATCATACAGTATTTATCTTTGTCTGGCTTATTTCACTTAGCAGAGTGTCCTCTAAGCTTATCTACCTTGTTGCAAATGGCAGGATTTCCCTCTTTCTCATTTACTTCTCACATTTTCTTTATCCATTCATCCATTAACAGACACTTAGGCTGTTTCCTCAACTTGGCTACTGTTGAGGAAATAATAATGCTACCATGAACATGGGAGTGCGGATATCTCTTCAAAATACTAATTTTGTTTCCTTCTAATATATACAGAGAAGTGGGATTTCTGTATATTTCTACTTTTAACTTTCTGAGGAATCTCCATGCTGTTTCCAATAATGGCTATGCCAATTTAGACTCCCACCAACAGTGTACAAAGGTTCCCTTTTTTCTACAACCTGGCCAAAACTTATCTCTTGCATTTTTGATAAAAGCCATTCTGACAGATGTGAGGTGATATCCCAGTGTGGTTTTGATTTGCATTGCCCTGATTAGTGATGTTGAATACTTTTATCTTTTCATTTATCTACTGGCCATTTGTATGTCTTTGGAAAAATGTCTTTTCAGGTCCTCCACCATTTTGAGGGGGTGTGAAGTAGAAAAGGACTGCTGTATTACTGTGCCAGGCAAAGGGGAACACAGCGGGCTCCTGCCTTGAAAAACTGTGTGTCCCACCCCCAGAGGATCTGATGAGGGTTTTCTAACAATCGCTCAAGGGTGGGGTCTCTGACAAGATTAGGGCGTGTGTGGGGGGCCTGCACTCCTTTAATCTCCTCTCTGGTGGTTGATCTCCTCATCTTGATGAGCTTCTCTGGTCCCTTTAATCTTGCCTCAGCCTCCACCCATTGTTAACTGGATTATTTCTGCTATTTTGTTACTGAGTTGTATGAGTTACTTATATTTTGGGTATTAACCCCTTATCAGATATATGGTTTGCAAATATTTTCTCCCATTTGGTAGACTGCCTTTTCAATGTATTGATTATTTCTTTTGCTGTGCAGAAGCTTTTTAGTTTGATGCAGTCCTACTTTTTAATTTTTGCATGTGTTTCATATGCTTATGGTATTATAGGCAAAAAAGTTGTTCCCAAGACCAGTGTCAAGGAGATTTTTTTCCTATGTTTATTTTCCAAGAGTTTTATAGCTTCAAGTCTCATATTTAGGACTTTAATTCATTTCAAGTTAATTTTTTTGAGTGGTGTGAAATAGGGATCCAGTTTCATTCTTTTCTATGTGGCTATCAGAGACTATTTTATTTCTTCCTTTCCTGTTTGGATGATTTTTCTTTTCCCTTCCTAATTGCTCTGGCTAGGACTTTCAGTACTGTGTTGAACAGAAGTGATGTGAACATCCTTGCCTTCTTCTTGACCTTAGAGGAAAAGCTGAAAGCTTTCGATGATGAAGAATGATGTTAGCTGTGGGCTTGTCAGCCTTTACTATGTTGAGGTACATTCCTTCTACACCTAACTGCTTTTTTAAAATTATGAATGGATGTTGAATTTTGTCAAATGCTTTTTCTATATCTGTTGAGATTATTATATAATATTTACCTTTCATTCTGTTAATGTGTTGTATTGCATTTATTCATTTATTGATTTGTGTATGTTAAACTAACCTTGCATCCCAGGGATAAATATGACTTGGTTATGTGTTTGGTCCTTTTAATGTGCTGTTAAATTGGGTTTGCTAGCATTTTTTTGAGGATTTTTGCACATGTGTTTACTAAGGATATTGGCCTGTAGGTTTTTTTCTTGTAGTGTCCTTGCCTGGCTTTGGTATCAGGGTAATGCTGGCTTCATAAAATGAGTTTGGAAGTGTTCCCTCTTCTTCAATGTTTTTGGAAAAGTTTGAGAAGCATTGGTATTAATTCTTAAATGTTTGGTTAGACTCACCAGTAAAGGTCCTGGGGTTTTCTTTGTTGGGGAGGTTTTGATTATTAATTCAATCTCCTTACTAGTAACTGATCTGTTCAGATTTCCTATTTCTTCACAATTCAGTCTTGGTAGGTTATATATTTCTAGAAATGTATTCATTCTTCAAGGTTATCCAATTTGTTGACACATAATATTTCATAGTAATCTCTTATAATTCTTTGTATTTCTGTGGTATCAGTTGTAATGGTTCCTTTTATTTTTAATTTATTTTTTCTTAGTCTAACTAAACTCTTGTTTATCTTTTCAAAAAAACCAGTTTTTAGTGTCATTGATGTTTTCTATTGTTTTCCAGCCTCTATTTCATTTACTTCTGCTATTATGTCTGTTATTTTCTTCCTTCTGCTAATTTTGGGTTCAGTTTGTTCTTCTTTTTCTGGTTCCTTGAAGTATGAAGTTAGGCTGGTTGAAAGATCTTTCTTTTACCTTGTAGACATTTATTACTATAAACTTCCCTCTTAAAACTGCTTTTGCTGCATCCCATAAATTTGGTATATTATGTTTCCACTTTTGTTTCAAGATATTTTTTATTTCCCATTTGATTTATTCTTTGACTTTGGTTTGGAGTATGTTAAGTTCTACATACTTGTGAATTTTCTAGTTTCCTCTTGTTAATTTCCTGCTTCACACAACTGTGTTTGGAAAAGATACTTGGTATAATTTCAGCCTTTTAAAATTTGTTATGACTTGTTTTATGACCTAATTTATGATCTACTCCAGAGCATGTGCCATGTTTGGTTAAGAAGACTGTGTCATCTGTTGCTGTTTGATGTAATGTTCTATACGTGTCTGTTTTGGCCTAAAGTGTAGTTCAAGTCTAAAGTTTCATTATTGATTTTCTGTCTAAATAATTTATCTATTGTTGAAAGTGAGGTATTAAAGTCCCCTACTATCATTGTACTGTTGTCTATTTCTCCCTTTATGTCTGTTAGTATATTTGCTCAATGTATTTAGGTGCTTTGATATTAGATGCATATATATATTTATAATTGTTATATCCTTTTGATGAATTGCCCCCTTTATTATTATGTAATGACCTGTTTACAGGTAAGTAAAACTCTTGTTACGTTTTTACTTAAAGTCTACTTGGTCTTATACAAGTAGAGCTACCCCTGCTCTCTCTTTGGTTTACATTTGCATGGAATATATTTTTTTAAATTCTCTTCCCATTCAGTCTGTGTGTGTTCAAATGTGAAATGAATCTCTTGTAGACAGCATATAATTGGGTCTTGTTCTTTATCCTTTCTTTTAATAAACTTTCTGCCCCTTTCTCCCTTTCCTGATGGACTCCAATAATGCATAGATTGCTTCTCTTGATGGTACCTCGTAATTCACATAAGCTTTCTTTATTCTGTCATTCTTTTTCTTTGTTCTTCTCTGACTGAATAATTTCAAATGACCTGTCTTCTACTTCACAGATTCTTTCTTTTGCTTAATCAAGTCTGCTGCTGATACTCTCTGCTGCATTTTTTATTTTTCATTTCACTCACTGTATTCTTCAGTTTCAGATTATCTTTTTTTTTTTTTTTACAATTGCTATCTCTCTGTTAAACTTCTTGTTTCATTTGTGTATTATTTGCCTGATTTCATTGGACTGTCCTTCTGTGCTTTCTTGTAGCTCACTGACCCTCCTCAAAAAACTGTATTAAATTCTGTATTAGGCAAATTGTAAATCTCCATTTCTTTGGGGTAGGTTACTGGAAAATTATTGTGTTCCTTTACTAGTGTCATGTTTCCTTAATTTTTTACGTTCCTTGAAGGCTTTTGTTGTTCTATTTACATTTGAAAAAATAGTCACCTCTTCTAGTCTTTACTGACTTGCTTAGGGAGAGAGATAACTTCATTTGTTAGCCCAGCAAAGGATGCCGTGATCTTCTCAGACCTTTTCTATGGATATATCTGCTCCACACTTCTTATTTCCTCTTGGGGTGGAATTCTTTTACCTTCTTTGAGTGCATCTGAAAGGCATGGACTAGGGTCTCCTGTTTGCATGCTCAGCCCTGAGCCCACTTCATGTGTATGCAGTGAGTACTGGAATTCTTAAGATTGTATGCTTTCTTTTAAGTCTGCAAAGCCAGCTGAGTGCTGACAGCTTCCTATTTGCTTTTCCTAGGGCAATGCTAAATACTCAAGTTTGTGTGCTTTCTCTCAATCCCAAGGAGTTGGGCTGGCTTTCTGTGCATGCTCAATATCCATCTGCAAAAGTTCACATTTACTGCCCATGGGGGAAGTGTCTGTGAGTGAGGTGCTCAGAGCATTAGGTATGCCCATGGACCAGTAGGAAGTGTCCACTGGTAAAGCATCCCCAGGTCTAATGGGCAGGATCCATGATGGAATCTATATAGTTGGATACACGTCCCTGTGATGTGTTACAAGCATTGCCTATTGTGTACCTGTCTCTCCCTGCCCCTCAGTCATGCTGCTCACATCAGTATTCTGGATGGGGTGAGAAAGAAGTGGGCCTCTTGGCTGCATCCTACAGCCAAGAAGTTAAGCACACTGGGGAAGCTAAGCACTCACTAATATGCCCTCACTTTCCCCCAGTGAGAGCAATCTCAGAAGTTGCAGGCCAAAGGGGTCTCCTTCGGCACTGAGCTATGCCACCTTGGGGGAGAAGTGACGTAGGCAAAATGAAACTCTTCCTTTACCCTGTCCAATTCACCCTATCTCAGAATTTTTTGCTCGATGTTGTGCCAGAAATGCTCCCGTGGACTCTGGACTTCTACAAAGGTACTCTTGCCCATTAGTGACTGTCAAAAGTGGTTTCTTTGGGGAAAGACAGTAGAAAATTCCTATTACACTATCTTGCTGGCATCACTCCTTAACATAAATTTAAACAATACCCACTACCCTCTGCTTCCAACCTGTGGAAATAAAAAATTTTTTTAATAATTATTTAATTAATTTATTTATTTATTGCCCCTTTTCCCCCCTCAAAAAGTCTCAAGGAAGTTAAATTCCCTAATTTGTGACGAAGTCAATGTGCAAGTAAAAACATTAAATGAGACTGCTACATATTAAAATTGCACTCAGAGAATACATGAATATTATGAGTGAAAAACAAAAAAGTATTCAACTCAAGTTGCTAAAAAAAAGAAATAGAATAGAAAATAAAATTATGAAAATCAATCAAATGGAATGATAAAGAAAAAAGCTGAAATTAATGAATTAAAAACAAAAATAATTTATCTTTATAAATAAATGAAAATTTGGAGTTTGTGGAAAAAACAACCAGAAGGCAAAAAATTAAGACTAATCAAGGAAAAGGAAAAATAAGAGGCTAATACATGAGAAAATTATAACCACAGAAGCAGAAAAGATGAAGCTATTCCTATTTCATACAACTTAATGATAAATTTGAAAATCTCATTAAAATGACCTTTTCTAGAAAAAATAAATTTAAAATACTGACACAAAAACTAGAAAATATTAATTATGTAAAAACCAAAGAAGATATAGAATAAATTTTGAAATGTTTTTCTTCACAAAAGAACCAAGCTCAGATAATATCTTTTGGGAGGCAATTCACCATGACGTTTATACACTTCTGTGACAGCTTTTATCCGAACTATCTTTTCAAAATTTACTGCATAGACAATGTAATGCCTTCCTCTGGGGCAAAGGCTGAGCAAGTTTGCTAGAAGCTCACTTATAAAATTGGGGGTTTTCTACATTCCAGGTTCATTAGCTGTGATAAAAACCCCCTATGTATGAAGCATCTGCCTGGACCACACTCACTTTACTCCCATGAGACTTGGAGCCAAGGGGAACCTACAAACATGAAGCTCACACAGCCATGTGTACTGAGTAATAGTCCTCTGTCTCTCACCCAGGAGTTTCAAGTCTTCTGTCAGCTCTTGTAAAGCAGTGGCAGCTAACTTGTTAGCTTGTAAGCAAGGTAAAATCTCTGACTTTTCACATATCTTGATAGTATCATGGGAGAATTTCTCAAACTTTCAAGGAACTGAAATGCCTCATGCTATTTAGCATAGAAAAAAAGAACAAAAGCTTATTATTTCATTTTTAAAACTCCAAGAAATTTCTGATACCAATATCTTGAATGAAGTACAAAACAGAAGAACTGTAGACCAATCGATGTTCAGCATTAAATGATTGGAAATTGAATCTAGTAACGCATTACAATTTTAATAAAGCATTATCAATTAAGGTATACTTAACAATGAAATTTGATACTTGGAAACATAATTAATTGATCAAAAGAGAAAATCACATATTTATGATATTACTCTGCAGTAGGAGAAGGCATTTCAAAAGTGGCAGACCCACTAGGAAATTAATGTTACTTGGAAAAATCATAATTCCAAAGTGTGATCATAGAGTATTATCACAACTATGTAGAAAAAAATACCAATATACAGAAAAACTGAAATGGATTATAACCAAGTAGTTGTAATAGATGCCTCTAGATAGTTGGGGAAAAAAAGCTGAAAATGTAGTTGATTGCCAGTTCAAACAATAAAAATTCTATTTAAACTTTATATATAGTGCTTTAACCCATAGTATTAGCAGTAATTCATGAACATATCTGTAAGACGTAACATGATGTTAGAGAGAGATGCAGAAAGAAGGGAAGTTTCTTCCTTGTTTAATGAATCATGCTCTAAGCAAACATTCAAAATATATTAAATTTTTATTTGGGAATGACTCATATCCATGCTACATTTTTCGTTTATATTCTAGTGTTACCCTCTCTCTTTTTTTTTTTTTTTTTTTTTTTTTGTGGTATGCGGGCCTCCCTCTGTGGCCTCTCCCGTTGCGGGGCACAGGCTCCGGACGCGCAGGCCCAGCGGCCATCGCTCACGGGCCCAGCCGCTCCGCGGCACGTGGGATCTTCCCAGACCGGGGCGCGAACCCGGTTCCCCTGCATCGGCAGGCGGACGCGCAACCACTGCGCCACCAGGGAAGCCCTAGTGTTACCCTCTCTTGATTTCTAACTCCTTATGATCATTGCAGGACTGGGTATGTTTGTGCAAAAACTTGAAGGGTCCCAGAGACAAAATTAGTACTGTTTTGCTACCAGTCCTCAAATCAAAATGTTCATTCCTCAAAGAGCTGTAGATAGATTTGAACAAGTTGCTTTAAAAAAGCAATACGATGAACCTAATGAATGTTACTGCATGTGATTAATTAATGTTTAATCCTATCAGAATTATTTTTAAAAGAGTTATTAATTATGCAAAATACATTCTTAAGTTTTAAAAATTTCATGCTATATGAAAATCTTCTGGTGGTAAGAAAACCATCAAGGCAAACTATTCTTGCCTAGGAGATTCATTGGTCAGTCTTTTAAACGTTTCCAATGAAAATGCATTCATTTCCCACTATTAAGAACAAAGAATACATGTTTTTTATTTATAATAATACCTAATATAGCAAGTCAGTGAGCCAGGAACACAATTTATTGTTTGTAATTTGAATGTTGTCACTATATTCAAGTCTGTTTTTCACATCTTCCATTTTCCTGCTGATTACATTTTAAAATTGAGGGTAGGGTTTTGGTCATCCAATATTAAGTGCCCCCAAAACAGCAGTACTCATAAACTAGTCACGTGAATGAAGAAATGATGAGTGGCCAATAGAAGAATAATTTTTTAAGTTGTGTAATCTTTAAAATGACCTCAGATTAAATTTGTTTCTGACTTTTACTATTTCTGTATCTGGCTGTCCAATAAATTAGTGAATCACTGCCTCTATATTAAGCTAAGAATTTATCACATGAAAGAGTCAATAAATGATTCAATAGCCAAACTTGAAATAGCAATAGACAAGGGAAGAGGTATTTCCTGAGAGTGGGAAATATGAAGCAAAATAAAAACTAATAAACAATACAAAGTATTGGGAGACTGTCTCTGTTAGAACTCAATCTGGAAATTTCTTGTGTCTGCCACAGATTCACTGTATCAGTAGTTCACTGTACCCCTCTCATATCATACCCTAAGTTATAGGGAGGAGAGTAAGACTACCGAAAGAACACTAGAGAAAGGCACTGATGTAGAAAAGGCGAGTCGGACTTCTGAGGATGGCTCATGTTAGATTAAAATGCTTTAAACTCCAGTTTTGTTTGGACCTTCCCAGAAGCAAAGAGGGAGATTAGCAGCTAGAGCCATAGTACTCTAATGAACATGCAATACAGAAATTTTAATCTTAAGCAATTTGCATTTGCAAATTACAGGAAGTTAGTAAAAACTGAATGACATTCAAGAAATCTATCATTTAAAGATATCTCATATGGAATTGCTTACTGAAAAAGACTGAATTTAACACCACACTGTCTGCTCGCTGATGTTTATGTATATTTTTCTTAAAGTATTTTATTAGCTGTTCATATTTCTAATTCTATGGTGTGTTTTCGCACATCCTCAATTAATTCCATTGTGGCTTTTATAAAGTTTTTTAATAAGCAATTTCTTTAGATGATCCATAATTGTGATCAATTCTTTTGTCCAGCAGGGACAACCCAGATTAATAACATCACATTTATAATGATGCCTAATAATGCTTGTTTCTTTCTGGGAATGCTTTACATTATATACATATTTACAATTTTTTATCTCATCCAATTTCTAAACAGGGATGAGAATAGGTTTTCCATGAGGAATTTCATTGTCTTTGCACTCTTTCACATCAAGAACTGATCATAATCATAGATAGTGTCACTAATGATGAGCTATATCAATCTCTAAACTTTTCATGTTCGATCTCTACTCTGCTGATCATATAAGGTGAATGCACAACAAAGACCTATCCAAGACAATTTCATATAAATTAAAAGGTTATTTGAAAAGCATTATTGAGATATTTAGCAGAATCCTTAATTGTAGGAAAGCAACAGACAATTTAACCATTTTCACCTAGACGGAAGAGAATAGACGGAAAATTTCTTATGTATTATCAAGGACAGAGGATGAGAGAGACAGACAGAGAGAGAGAGATTCAGCTTCTGCATACAGCATGAATATTTGCTAAAGTATCAGTCTGCTGCGGTATGGAAAGAATCTCTGAAATGCTACTGCTTTTAGCCACTATCATGCATGTGGACAGAAAAATTACACCCAAAAAAGCATACATTCATCCATTTCATCATTCAGTCAGTCATTCAGTGAATTTTTTTGAGACCCTCCCTTGTGCCAGGCATAGTTCTGAGCTTTTAGGATACAGAGAGGAATGTGTCAGAAAATTTCCTGTCCTCATAAAGAATACATTATTATAGCAGGATTAGTCAGACAGCAAAGAAGTAAAAACGAATGAACAAAGCAAGTTCAGATAGAGATTGGTGCTAAGAAAAAAACCGGAGACTATGTGATATGTTCGAATGGCTGGGTGTAGGTACACTCTGGGATGGGAAAGCAGAGACAGCTTCGGGATGAAAAGAAATACAACTCTCAATTACTGAGAGGCTAGTTATACAGGATTTTTTTCCTTCATCTCTCTCCTGATGACCATATTTTGTCATTTCACTAATTATTATGGTTCCATTAAAGTGCTGAAATGCCACTCAGTAAATGATTCCTGAAATCCCACTGTGTCCTTAGCACCAGTACAACTGGAAAATGTGGTAGAATTCAAACAAATAATTCCACTGCTGTGATAAAATATGAGGTGGGGAATGATGTTTAACTCAGTAAGTAACTTAAAGCTTCTTGTTTTGAGAGCTGCATTTGACTTTAAGCTTCTCCAGTCCATCAAACCTCCAGGAACTCCTCCAAGAGGAGGCAATATTTGTTGCCACTAGATGGCACCAGTTATTTTCATATTTTTAAGACAAAAAACACAAAAACCCAACATACCTTTTTCTATGTAAAAGCCACATTTAAAAGGGAAAAATGTTACTTGGCACTATTATTAATAAAAGTATTGTTCTTTTATTAATAATTTTCTTATAGGAGGGATCACAGCAATAGCATTAGAGATGGTATGTTCATTCACTCACATACATGTGTATTCGATGTATATTTGTTCCAAATAATCTTTTTGAAAATGTACTAGCAATGTTTTTGAAATGTTAAAAGGAAAAAAAGGAATTGAATTTATGGAATACATATCATAATTGAATATATAAGTATCAGGATCAAAAATATCTGATAAAAGTATATTATGATAATACACATAATTTTTAAAGTTTTGCAGGAAATAGTTTTAATAAAATGCAGTAGAGTTATTTTTTTATTAATTTTACTTTATTTTAATTTTTTTATTGAAGTATAGTTGATTTACAATGTTGTGTTAGTTTCATCTGTATAGCAAAGTGATTCAGATATATGTATATATATCTATGTGTATATATATATATATAATTTTTCAGATTCTTTTTCCTTACAGGTTATTACAAAATATTGAGTATAGTTCCCTGTGCTACACAGTAGGTCCTTGTTGGTTATCTATGTTATATATAGTAGTGTGTATATGTTACTCTCAAACTCTTAATTTATCTCCCCCTCTTTCCCCTTTGGTAACTATAAGTTTGTTTTCTATGCCATACTGTTTAGAATTTTTAATTTCATATCAAAACAACATTCTTCAGTATTTTGAATTAATTTTATACTTCCTATAACTTTCTTGCTAATTTGTTTCCATCATTCCTAGGGGTTATTTTTGAGAAGTAATTTCTGTTGCATCGCAAGTAATAGTAATATTTATAAATATATTTTAAAAAGCCATGGTACTTATTATGTCAATTAAATGTAACAAAAACTTTTATGAAATGTAAAATTGGATGTGAATCACTTAGCTAAATGTATATCATTTAGTCATATATCAAAAAATTTAACATGTATAGCTTTATAAAACTTAAAAAAACTTCAGATCTAAAAAGGCACATTTTACCATATGATCTCCTTGTTTCTGACTAGTTACTGTTCAATTAAAACATATGCAAGTATAAAATATCCTCATTTTTTAAAAAGAAGTGTCTGGTAAACATTCAAATTATGTTTATTCAGAAACGAAATTAACTATTTTCACATTTCCTGTTAAAAACATAAAAATGGCTCTGAATAACCTGCCATCAGTAGACTTTGAAATAAAAGTACAGTGACAAAATGAGAGTGCACATAAAATGCACTGAAAAGAATGCATACAGCATTCATATGCTGTATGAATATAATTACTTATAGGAAATAAAATAAAAAATGAAAAGTTGCATGTTTATTATGCTAACATATTTATTTAAAAAATCTAAACATCTTTGCTACTTCAGTATGAAAAATGAGTGCCTCAAACTAGCTGTTAATTTGACTATCACTATATTTCCTTCATTCTAAAACAGTCCAAAAATAATACTCACCTTAATATTTGATAGATTTCTTTGCCTCATGGTAAAGAGTGTTCTATATCTCTGTTCTTCCTCATAGATTCTCTCTTCACAGGCTTTTTTCTCATTTATGAGATGATCAAACACAGCTTGTGCATGTTCCTTTTTCTCTCTCATGGCTATAAACTGGTCCCTATGACCAAAGAAAGAATTGCATTTGCCATTAATCAATTCACATTTAATTTTCTAATGTGCATTTATGACACATTTTAAAATACCCAATATTGAAAAATCTTAGAACTGAATGGCTATGCAAAAATTCCCTAGTCCTTTTCATAGGCCTGTCTCCATGAGCTACATCTAAATGATCCAGGTGGAAGACAATCTCTGGAGAATTAGCAGATTCTCTTGGCTGCCTACCCAGTGTGCCTCTGTTTTGTTGTCATTCCAGAACTCCCCCTCCATGCAGCATATAACTCCAAGGGTACATTCTGATTAGATTAAGCCAACCAGCAAGAGGCTAATTATTCACCACTAAACATATATATTAAGACAGTGCAATAAGATGAAAGGCAAGAGCCAAATTCCATGTAGAAGGGGCTCAATTCACTAAATGTGAACAAGGAGTCCTGTTTTCAAATTTGCTGACAACAGCCATAGTGGAGAGAAAGAAACAAAAAATGAGTACCATGTACTGAGCTGCTGAATCAACAAACCCTGCAGCCTACCCTACCTAGAGGCCTCCTGTTACATAAGATAATACGTTTCACTATTGTTTAAGCTGGTGTTTGAGTGTGTGTGTGTGTGTGTGTGTGTGTGTGCCCTCGTGTGTGTATACGTGCCCTTGTGTATTTTGTCACTGGCAACTAAGTACATCCTGACACAGAGGTAAAATTATTTTTATAGTGAAATCAGTAGTTATATTAGGAACTATACTAGTAGGAAAAGCATCAAAAAGTGGTTAAAACAATACTGCAAAAATAAATACGCTTTAGAAATAACTGCCAGACTTGATCAGTAACCCAGAATCTAGAATAAGCAGGGCTGCAAGAGCTCAGCACAGTCTTATGTCACCCACATTCGTTTTCAACTCTACTGGTACGGAAAATTGAATCATTTGCACAGTTAGTTATAAAGGCAGCAGGACTAAAATTTTTGAGGGGCTAAAATGTTAAAGTGCTTTTAATATAATATCTCATTTAATACAACAACCACCCTATGAAAGAATAATTATTTCAGCAATCTAACAGATGAAAAAGCTAAACTTCGGTATTATTAGCTTGTGTAAGCTAATTAGTAAATGACAGAACCAGAATTCAAATCCAGTTCTGACTACCTCTATTTGATTCAGCAGCTCAACACAAAGTACTCATTTTTTTCCTCTCTCTCTACTATGGCTGTTATCAGGATATTTGAAAACATGACTCTAGTCACATTTTTTAGGTGGGTGCCTCTCCTTTTAAATGGAATAAAGTCCTTCCCTTTCATCTGTCTTGCCTCTGTTTTTTCCACTTCATCACTCATACTAACAACATCCATAATTCTTATGAGATGTCCTATGTAAGAATTCACTAATATCAACATTGACACTAGGTGAAAGTATCAGTAGATTATTTCTACTACAGTTAATCTTCAGTAATCTTCCGTTCCAGTCCTAGTTTAGGGAGTCAATATGCACAGTCAAAAGAGCACACACTTTGCAACAGGACAAACCTAAGCTGGAGTAGCTCTACCACTAACTAGCAGTGCAATCTTAATCATTTAATTTCCCTGAGCCTCTGTTTCTCTGTCATTCATGTGGGAATGTTATGACAGGATTTAAGAACTGTGAGAACTGGATGAGACAGGTGCTTAGATTGCCCACAAAATGCCTGGCACACTAGGAAGTCAATCAATGTTAGCTTTAAATCTTACTTGACACTGTCCATCATCACTGTTAATTAATAGATTTGTAAATGACACACAGTGTCAGCTATTCTTTTTCTCCTCTTCCAGGGCAAAGGCAGAGTTTGGTCAAGTTTAGGGATGGAATTGATTCACTGGGACACGGTGAATGTTCTTGCCTGAAAAGCAATATAATCTAGGCACAGGATGGAAGAAAATGTAAGAATTGAAATGGTAAGAATGCTGGAAAAAAAAATTCATCAGCTCCTGAACAAAATATAAGTTTAGTGTAAATTATAGAATTTCAGGCTTATCCCTTTGAGCCCCCAAATATTCTTACAGATATTAAACAATATGGATACATATCTTTCAAAGTAATATCAGGTAATATCTTACCTGATATTCTATATATGATTTAATAATTTTCAGGTAAAGCTGTATGATCATTTTGAAAGTAAGTTTTGTAATAAACTTAAATAAAAAATAAAATCCTGTTGTAATAGCTAAACAAATCCTTGTTGAGTTGACTTGACTCCATTAAGATACATGGTATTAGATTGTGCATAACTATTTTTCTGACACTTTATCCCTCAAGTGTTATGATTTTGCTAATGCTGTATTAGCCTTCTATATTTAAATCAGACCATCACTCCTAAATGTGACCAATGCATATTCCTCCAGTAGTCCTCCAAATCCTGTTCTCAATGTATTATAAAATAGGAAATACTCAATAAGAACAAAGAAGAGTAAAGGAAGAGTATGTAAGTTCTAAGTGGGGGTCTATGGATACAGTAAGAGTCTTAAAGCATGATCATTCTCAAAGTGAAAGGCCTTTGTCAGGTATGCCCCAGACTAATGAGGGGACTGTATAAGAGGCTTTTGAAGACAATTAATGTGAATAAATTACATGAGGTTTTATAGAATTTCTAAACTCTTACCTCAAAACTGTTACCAAAAAAGGTTGGGTGAAAAAATATATATTATTAACCATGTCATATAAGTGAAAAATGCTGAAATTAGTGGGAGAGGTTATGAATTTCGTAATGAATAAAAGTTCGTATGCTTGGAAAAGGAGAAACATTAGCAGTTATTATAATAAGAATAAACCCAGA
Source organism: Physeter macrocephalus (assembly GCF_002837175.3). NCBI lineage: Eukaryota > Metazoa > Chordata > Mammalia > Artiodactyla > Physeteridae > Physeter > Physeter macrocephalus. Next base: position 46,007,832 of record NC_041232.1, read on the forward strand.
GGAGCAATGAAAAATGACAGCAATTTATGATTATGTTTTTAAACCAAAATTATCAAATATCACATGTATATTTCACATCAAATCATGATAGAAAATATGGATCATTTGAATAATAAATTTTAAACATGGAAATTTGATCACATCTCTTTTATAAATGATATATTAAGCATTTAATATTTTGATAAATTTTAAGTACTTACTTTAAACAGTCAAGTGTGTGGTCCAAAACATTCTTTTCCTTTTGTTTTTCTTCTAAGTCTTTATTCAATTGATTTATTTTTGCATGATAAATAATTGTTTTACTTTTAGTGGTCTCTATTTCTTTAAAAGTTATTGAGCGTTTATCCTGAAAAAAAAATTCAGGAATATTTTAAGTACTAGGATTTTCAAATCCTTGAAACTTAGAAACACAAATACTTTTGGCCATGTGAACAGTTAAAAGCAAATGGTAATCTCTTATCAATATAAGTAACAACTTAGGTTTGTGTTCGCTTCTCTTACATCTGATGAGGTTTTCTAAAAGATGGGTTATAACTATCTATTCTCTCTCCCCGCCCTTCCTCTCCCTCCCTCTCTACCCTGCACAAACTTGTCTCCCCTCCCACACACATACATGCACAACTGAAAGGCATGTCTTTTAAGATGCCAGCATGTGGTCACGGGTTATCAAACATGTACACTAAAGGCAGGCAAGAATATATATTGTTCTGATGTTTAAGAAAAAGGAGTCAATGTTTAATACCAGCACAACTCCCCAAGGCTGGCCAGTCCAATTCCAGATTGGAGATTTGATTTTGTATCGATTTTTACATGAGCCCTTCATAACTGTTGGTGCTTATGTTGACAGACTGATTTACTGACTGGGTGACTGACTTACTGAAGGTTGTTTTTCCCCAAGTCTCGCACTGCTTCTAGCTGGTGCTGCTCACCCAATGGATTTCACAGCCTCAACTGCTCCCGTTGCTCCTGTTTTCCTCCAGTTTTCCCCATGTGCTTTCTAATTCTTTCTCTGTTCTTACAGATTTCAAGAACAATGAATTGCTAATCTTTTATACTTATTTTCCTATAAAAATCTTCTGTTTGTCCAAGATTTGGAAAATTGAGTACTGTATTTGAATTTTCATATCATCCCTTCTTTTCTTTTTTTTTCCTGGAACTTCTGGAACTCTTCTACTAATAAATGGGGTTATTTTTGGTTTGTTTGTTTGTTTGGTACCAGAAGGTATTTGAGATGGCTGACAAGGATTCTTCAGTGGGCCTACTAGGATATTATGTTATTTCTGGGAGAAAATTCAACCAAACAAAAAGTGTGAGGAGGCACAAGTATGGGTAAAAATAAGTAAGAACAAGTCAGAGAGGATGGGCAATCGTGGGTACAGCATGCTATCACTAAAACTGACTTTTCGTTCAGATTCCATAATGCATGCCATAATCTTCAATGATGATTTTCATGGGAAACTGAGATTTCAGAAGCAATGGGGTCAACAACTTAGACCATCCCAGCCAATTCAGCGATGCTGAAGGTGGGCTGAAGGTGGTGCCAGAGGATTTTACACTAAAGGAAAGAAAGAGTGTAATTCCTGCAGACAGCAGTGAAAAGCAAAATGTGTATTTTGACATCTTTCATAGGTACCATCAGTGAGTCTTTGGTAAATGTGAGCACCATATCCCCTTCCATGGCATCAAAAATATTAGAGATGTCCCCACAGTGTGAAAAATAAATTGTTAGATGCCACATGTCAATCAAGAGTATATATCAACATCTGCATATCTTGAGTGAACAAAAGCTTGGGGACTCTAAGAACCATTTGTGTGTCTTGATGAATGCTGAAGTGTCACTAGAACAAATGGGAATCGAGGCATACGAACAGTACATTTATAATTCTTTGGTTTATTTTTTTCTCTAGGCTGGTGACACAGGTTTCAGCAATTTTGAGGCTTTCCACCCAAAGACAGTTTCATGTCCAGACCCAGAAGGGTCTACAAATCTAAAATGAAGTTAATTAATGTTTCACCATACAAGATTTTTCATTATCTCCTTATCTCAAAAATTTGAAAACCACATATTTTAAAAATATTAGATAATAAAAATTATATTCAGCTTCTAAATTATTAATTTCAGATATTTTTAAATATTTATTTAAGATTTAATAAATACTTTTATGTTATCTAAATACAATATGCTCAGATTCCACACTTAAGATTTAACTTGGGGTTAAGCATAAAATTCAGTAATACTGCTTAGCTTGGCCCATGACTGAAATGCTTACACACAGTAAAAGATAAAATTATTTGCCTAACTTAGGTTCTTAGAAGGTAGAAATGCTGCTCTAGTGTTTATATACCAGTCAACATAATGAGGACTTAATAAATGCTATTAATGATGTTTGCAAGTTTCTTCAGGATGGGGTTCCATAGCATGACACACAAGGCATTTCTTCATCTAGGCATTGCCCGTCTCACTAGCTTCATATATTTGCACTCTTATAACTCTTATAACTCTGGACATACCAAAGTGCTTGCAATTCCACAAACATATAGCATTCTCACATGATCTCCTTGCTTTGCAAACACAAGGTCTGTTTCTAAAAAGCCCTTAACTTCATTTCTTCAAGTTAAAATTTATATAATAATAATGCTAATAATAATAATGGAAACCATTTGTTGAATGCTTCCAGTGCCAATTATTCTTTTAGTTTTTTTGCGTATATCATCTCTGTTCTCTAAACATCACGGCAAGGCAAATATTCAACCTTCAATTTCTCCATTAGTAATTATCATTCTTAGACATCACCTCCTCTGAAAAATCTTCCTGGATGCCCTTGATTCAGCTGCGTTTCCTCCTTCTTGACTCTTCCCGCACCATTACACCATTGCCGTGGCTCTGCTCACAATGTATTAAGGCTGTCTGTTTCCTTGTCTGATCCCCAGCAAGATGATGTGTTTCTTGAGTGAACCAACTTCTTCTTTTACTTCCCCAACTCCAGGAAATTCCAACAATGTTTAAGACATTTTAAGTACTCAGTAGTAATTGGAAAGACATCAATTTGAAGGACAAACAAAAGAAAATGAACCCTTCTTCTCTAACCCTCAAACTCTTAGTAACTTCTATAATACTGAGCATACAAAGTATTCAGCCATGTTTTTCATTGGAATTTATTTATATTTGTTAACCTTTGGCAATTTTTAGTTAATATTTTAGCAAATATTCAGATGTGGATATAAGAACTGTGGTGGCATTCCACTGCAGTCTTGAACACGTTTTATCTTTTGTGACACATGTTACAAGTAATTTGTCATCTATAACAGCAGTATGCTGGGCTGTAAGAGCTGGCCTGAATGTTTTGTTCCTGATTTTAATGGACTTATTTTTACTGTTTCATAATTAAGTATCATGTTTGCTGTAAAATATTGTAGACACTATAACACATGTTATTAAGGTATGGATGTTTTCATTATATATCTAGACAGTTAAGAGGTTTTTTTAAATAAATCAGTGGCTTTCAAATTTTATCAAATATTTTAGACTGTCTTTCACTTGTGTAAATGCAGTGAATTATATTAGTACACTTGTTTATGCTCATTCATCTTCACATTCTTCAAAGGAATCTTATTTTGTAAAGTATATTATTTTTAGCACATTGTAAAATTCAATTCACTGATATATTTAAGATTTTTGTCATCTATGTTCATAAGTGAGATCACCTACAGATTTCTTACTTATGCTAATATTTTTCAGTTATGGTTTCAGGGTTATAGTTTTATAGAATAAATTTAGAAGCTTTCCATGCTTTCTTTTGCTCTCTACCTGGTTTTTGTGGGGAGGCCTATAAAGCATCTGTGCTTGTTCTTGCCTTTACTGGTAGAGTTTAGACCAGTTTTATTGTTATTGATCCATTTTTGTTATGTTTTTCTCTTCACCCAGTTTTCATCATTTGTATTTCAAAAATAAATTATATACTTCATCAAGATTTTAAAACAAATTGCTATGGAATTTCGTATATAATTATGTCTCTTTTAATTTTTCTCATGGCACGTTCTTTTTGCCTTTCATAGATATGCCAAGTATTTTTAGTTCTTCTTACCAAAATAATTTATTGGTAATACCAAATTATAATGTTGGCCCATTCCATAAATTTTGCTTTATAGTTTATCATCAGTCACTTGTAATAAATGGTAATTTGTATTTCTAAATATTCCTTAACACAGAAGTAAATAAAGAAAATGTGATTTAAAAAACATTTCCAGTGGTCTACATATTTTTTCTTTCTGCTATATTTTTTGTTATTGAGTTCTGATTTTACTTCACTGGGGTCAATAAAAGTAACCTGTATGATTTGACCAGTATAATGTAATGGTCATAAGCAGAGCTTCTAGTGCCAGATACATTGAATTAACAAGCTGGGTGAAACTGAACAAGTTAATTAAAAAACAATGCATCAGATTTTACAACTGGAGAATGGAGATAATAATAGTACACTCTTCATATGGTTATCATGAAGATGAAATTAGTTAATAGGTCTGAGCACTTATAACAATGCCTGGCATACAAAAAACATGCAGAATATTAATATCTGTTATTATTATTATACATATTATTTTCCTTGGTAATTTAAAAAAATATTTCTTTTGTGGCCCTGTACAGGGTTAACTTTATTTAAAGGATATGATTACACCTCCATCTCACAGCCCACTAGCTGTCCACTAACAAATCATATTGGTGCTACCTTTAAAATATATCCAGATAGCAAGTTAAAGACAATGGACTATCTCTACTTTCCCATATCCAATGAGTCTCTAAAGTTAGAATGTTAGATGTGAGGATTTTAAGGGAGTAAATATTTCTAAGTTGGAAAAAGCCCTGAAGTCCTTTGATATATACCCATTTGTTCATGCTGCCTACATACCAGCTTGAGGGTAACATTTAGATGTCAGATATTAACAAATGTTTCAATCTGTACATTGGTCTCATCTTCAGAAACATGATACTATCTCAGACACTACAAATCCCTATCTCTGCTTTGTAGGAAAGGTAACAGGAGGATACACTAGACCAGTGGGTAAGACACTGTAAGAGAGAAAATGAAGACACAGAGACTGTGTCTGTGTGTGTGTGTGTGTGTGTGTGTGTGTGTGTGTGTGCACATGCCCACGTGCATGCATGCATGCAGAATCAATTTAGTGCAACCAATTAGAAATGAGAGACATCCACCTAAAATTAAATTTTCTGGCATAGTTTTCATTGAGATGAAAAGGTTGTAAATTCAAAATTATTTTTTGACATTAAATTTCTTACCTCAGTTTTTATTAATGCATCCTGGGTTTTCTTCCCCTTTCTTCGTAATTTTTTCTTTGTTTTCTCTACATTTCTTTTAACATATTCTTTCCTCTCAGTTATTTCACCTAGTAACTATAGGACATTTAGAAATTAAGATGTGCAACATTTACAATCCAATTATCTTGGTTTAGACCAGATAGTTCCCAAGCAACTATTTTAATAACAACAACATATATTTTGGTATAAAAGGAAAGGAATTCACCACACATGAATTACAAAAACATACTAGGATATCCATAATCCCAATATTCAATTTGAATTACCCAATAAAATAAAAGTCTAATCAATTTTAGCTAAGTAACAAAAACTAATAAACTCACATAGAAATAATAAATTTTCCTCACAATATTTAAAATATTTTAACCAAAATTAAAACTCCAAATTTTCAGCAATCATTATAGAAAGCGTATGAAAACTTACTCTTTCAAGTTTATGCTAAATTAACAGTTCTTATGATTTATACACTATTAAAGAATAATAAAACAAAAATGATTACTGCACTACAAGAACGTATAAAACAATGGCTATTATAAAATAAGAAAAGATAAAAGTCATTAATCTTTTCTGGAATTCATTATCATACTCAGATGATTACACCAAGGCTTTGATGCAATTAATAAACTCCTATCATTAATGTAAGGAGGAGCCATTATTAAAATCATTTATCTCACTAGGTGTTAGTACTGGTTATATATTCATTACATGAGCTCTAGGATAAGCATTTAGAAGCCTCGAGAAGTACACTCAGAATTTGCTGTTTCCATGATTTATGGCATTGTACAAGTGGCTTCATGCAGGTAGGCCCAAGTTTTCTCATGTCTATGTTACTGATAAACTCTCTCTTGCCTACTTCAGAGAGATGCTTTGAAGATCAAAATAAAAATTCGTCATAGGAAAACTATGAAAATCACAAAGTTTTTAAAATAATGAAATTTTGAAAATTATTAAAGACTAAGAATATAAAGTTACACCATCATTTGCAAAGAAAAAAATACCCTGTTGCCAAAATGGCCCAAATGAATATAAGTATGTCCTCCCTGCAGCCGAGAACAAGAATGTATAATTCCTACCACACCTTCTACTTCTCCAAAAGACTAATGATATGATGTATGCATATTTTTCTAGTAAATTTTTCTTTGGGAAGGGCTAGTAATATCAGTTACTGCCATAAACTTGTTGTTTTGAAAATATTTTATCAACATTTGCTTTATTTTTCATCCTAGCTGTCTTAACTTCATTTACATACCTCAAAAATTTACCACGAAAATGTCAAGATGCATTATATTCTATATTTGAGCAAACGTAGCTTTGGAATTTTATTAGCAAGCAGTGAAGACTTTGAATTAAATTTACTACAGTGGGTAATCATACCAGATAAATCACTACTCACCCATTTGAAAACTGCTTTTCCTAAGTACTCTCTAAAATAAAGTGTGGGGTTCCAGGTAATAGCGTTAATAGTCTTGCTATATAATTCCACTGTAGATCAGTTGTGTGGTCATAAAATAGTTACTTATTTTGTCCATGCTTTTATGTCTTCCTATGTGAAATCATAATTTTCCAAATCATAATGTAAAATCGCATAGATGATTTATTGACCTGAATATTCCTGCAAATTAGTTTCTGGATTAATAATAAATGCTTACATCAGAATGTTCTTTGTGGCAAGTTCTGAGTTTTACAGCTTCTTCTTCTAGTTTAAGCAGTGGTATCTCCATTTCCGCCAGTGCTAAGGCATATATTGCTTTCTTTCTCATAAGATCCTGCTTCTCAAGTGCCTGTTCTTCTTGAAGGGAAAACAGTCTTTTCTGCCAGCAAAGAGTTTTTAAATGATTCATTGTTATTAATTACCTAAACATTTATTGAGACTCTATCCCGTGCTGGTCAGTAATGTCTAAAAATCAAAACAATAAATGCCACCATAAAAAAGCAATAGGTACGAATATAGCATATTTAAAAACAACAGAGGTAATATTACAAAAAATGAGAGGAAAAAATTTAATAGACAATAAAAATCAGATATCCTTAAGTAAGTACTGGAGGATAATAAGGTTAGATGGCACATTAATGACAAATATTGAAATATATGTAATTCCTGCATTCTAAGGCCAAATAAAACTAATAAACAAGAAGTTAATAACAAACTATTAAGCAAAAAGGACTGGAAGATTATGGAATTATTGGGCTTATCTACAGAGAGAAATAAATTAGGGAATTTGGCATTTTCAAGCACATAGAATTAGAGAGACACTGCTTTTATATGTTTGAAAATATCAAATTTCCCAATAGAAAAAATTCACAAAATTTGTGTTTGCTTCAAAGAGGAACAGAGGTGCAGATAATCTCAAATAATTTTTAAAATTAACACTGTCTTAGACTGTTTTGTCTCTTGATTTTATTCTTTTTATAGTAATGGTTTCAAATATTTATGTATTTCTGAAGGGGAGGCAGTCTACAAGCATGCCAGTGTTCAGAACACCCAATCTAGGTCCCAAAGGATATGCAGGTGGTAGATAAAGATTTTTTAAAAAGTAAAATTGATTTTGCTAGTTATAATGCTTTAGTTTCAAAATCTTTATATAGAAATGTCATAGCATGTTTTCTTTTCAGTCTTCAATAAAAGAGTCCAATTGAAAGACATTAAAAGTAAAGAAAACAACATCATCACAAAGCAAACTAAAGAGACACTTAGGAATAAGATCCCACTGCCCTTTTACTAGGCTGGCAGAAATTCCCATTAAACCACAAAATGAGATACGTATATGAGAGGTCAGTTTCTTTATTCATGATCAGACACTGCTAGTTGTACACAGAGGGCAACTGTCATCAGCTAAGGAGGGAAAACTGCTGGCTTGCAAACCAAGTAGTGAAAAGATGCCTCATTAGAGGCAAATTTAAAATACTATGTAAAATGCAAATTAAAGGAAGAATAAAATATTGAAGCCAAATTGGGATTACCTGAATCATCATTCCATTAGCCACTTCACCTCGAGTGAGTTTTTTCAAGAATTCTTCTCTGCCCTATATATTATCAAATTTTTTAAAAAGGTTTTATTTATAGAATATCAGAAAACATTTTAAGACAACTGCTAACATGAAATGCATTTTACTTAGGTTAAAACGAAGAGTAAACTGCTCATTACAAATTGAGTGTTATAATTTTTTATAAATAAACCTGATGTTATCTGAGGCAAAATTATTAAGTGCTACAAGACCAGGAAATAGAATACAGAATTTCCATTCAATTTAGTTTGTATTTTATAACCCTGAACTAAAATACCAAAGTAGGAAAATCAAAAAGGAAAAACTAGATAGTCTTCAATCCCTCTTTTTAAAAACTATCTGCTTGTTTTTAATATCATTTTCCAGAATGAACACATTCAATTTTGAAAGCAAGGTAAATTCAAGTTTAAAGTTTGCAAAATATGATCAGATTCTCCATTTGGCTAGAAAAATTTCTCTTTTTTTTTCTTTCTTATTTTTAAAAAATCAATTCTTGAAAGTTAGTGGGCAAAAAATATGTGGAAAAATCTTCTCTTTTGCTACTTGGATAGAAAGTCTTAAATTCTTCATAGTTGTACTTTATATTATCACAGAACCAGATATGGAAATAACTGAAAAATTTCCTTCTGCTTTTAGAATTACATCTTGGAACCTCTTATTGAGAGAGGAGCTGTCTTGGATTTAAACTGTCCTCCATATTCAAAAGAGATGTATAGCATTGTAAAGAAGAACAGTGGAGGCTGAGAAATGTCTCTAAAATTCCTACTTCATTACTGAACCCCTCATCATATCACAGAGTCTACACAGACATTATAAAGAAACAAGTCAGTAAGTCTCTCCTACAACCCTTCCTTTTCTTAGGATGGCAACCCATCAAAGTTACGCTCTCCTAAAGTAAAAAAAAGTAACTCCAAAGAAGGAAAGAGGAGATAAAGAAAGTATTATCTTTAAATATTACTTCACCTAAGGACATACCTATACCTAAAACCAATTTATACAATGATGTATTCTGATAATTTAAAATAAATTAGTTGCCTTTTTTTAAAAAAAATAGATCTTTAAAGGAGTATAATTGCTTCACAATACTGTGTTAGTTTCCTTTGTACAAAAAAGTGAATCAGCCATATGCGTACATATATCCCCATGTCCCCTCCCTCTCAAGCCTCCCTCCCACCTTCCCTATCCCACCCCTCTAGGTGGTCACAAAGCACCGAGCTGATCTCCCTGTGCTATGCTGCTGCTTCCCACTAGCTAACTGTTTTACATTCGGTAGTGTATATATGTCGATGCTACTCTCACTTCACCCCAGCTTCCCCCTCCCATCCTGTGTCCTCAAGTCCATTCTCTAGGTCTATGTCTTTATTCCTGCCCTGGCATTAGGTTCATCAGTACCAATTTTTTTTTGATTCCATAAATATGTGTTAGAATACGGTATTTGTTTTTCTCTTTCTGACTTACTTCATTCTGTATGACAGACTCTAGGTCCATCCACCTCACTATAAATAACTCAATTTTCCTTTTTATGGCTGAGTAATATTCCACTGCATATATGTGCCACATCTTCTTTATCCATTCATCTGTCAATGGTCATTTAGGTTGCTTCCATGTCCTGGCTATTGTAAATAGTGCTGCGATGAACATTGGGGTACATGTCTCTTTTTGAATTGTAGTTTTCTCAGGGTATATGCGCAGTAGTAGCATTGCTGGGTCATATGGCAGTTCTATTTTTAGTTTTTAAAGGAACCTGCATACTGTTCTCCATAGTGGTTGTATCAATTTACATTCCCACCAAAAGTGCAAGAGGGTTCCTTGTTCTCCACACCCTCTCCAGCATTTACTGTTTCTAGATTTTTTGATAATGCCCATTCTGACTGGTGTGAGGTGATATCTCATTGCAGCTTTGATTTGCATTTCTCTAATAATTAGTGATGTTGAGCAGCTTTTCAATTGTTTATGGTTTCCTTTGCTGTGCAAAAGCTTTGAACTTTCATTAGGTCCCATTTGCTTATTTTTGTTTTAATTTCCATTACTCTAGGAGGTGGGTCAAAAAAGATCTTGCTGTGGTTTATGTCAGAGTGTTTTTCCTGTGTTTCCCTCTAAGAGTTTTATAGTGTATGGACTTACATTTAGGTCTCTAATCCATTTTCAGTTTATTTCTGTATGGTATTAGGTAGTGTTCTAATTTCATTCTTTTACACGTAGCTGTCCAGTTTTCCAAGCACCACTTATTGAAGAAGCTGTCTTTTCTCCGTTGTATGTTCTTGACTCCTTTGTCATAAATTAGGTGACCATATGTGCGTGGGTTTATCTCTGGGCTTTCTATTCTGTTCCATTGATCTATATTTCTGTTTTTGTGCCAGTACCACACTGTGTTGATTACTGTAGCTTTGTAGTATAGTTTGAAGTCAGGGAGCCTGATTCCTCCAGCTCCATTTTTCTTTCTCAAGATTGCTTTGGCTATTTGGGGTCTTTTGTGTTTCCATATGAATTGTAAAATTTTTTGTTCTAATTCTGTGATGAATGCCATTGGTAGATGAACAGGGGCTGCATTGAATCTGTAGATTGCTTTGGTAGTTGCCTCTTCTAACATGACAACAGATCCAGTGGTTTTATCAAATAAATATGTAATAATGGAGCCAAATTAAAAATGCCTCTACAGACTGGAAAAAAATATACTGTATTCCAAAATAGAGTGTTACATTTGAACTTTGTCTGTAAGTAACTGAAAAATGTGTGTGTGTGTGTGTGTGTGTGTGTGTGTGTGTGTGTGTGTGTATCAAGGAGATGAGTTGGGAAATAGTAAGGCATGAACTGAAATGATAAACTATCAGCTTATACATAATCTTTAAAGGCATAGTAAGAAAATTAGTGAAGAATGTTAAGCAAGGTGTCTGTTGCAGAAGGGTTACTCAGGTTGCAATGGGGATTAGTTTGTGTTTCCTTAAAATTCATTCATTCATCCTTTGAAGTTTTTTTTTTTTTAACTGTCAGTAAGAGAGAAATCTATTGTTTAAGTGAATTCAAGTCCTTGAACTTATATAAATTAACATCGGTCAAGAAGAACTTGTGAATATAAGGCCAATAAAAAATGTAGGCAGTATATGAGACATTATAATAAAATAGACCAGAAGTCTGAAGGTGCAAGAGTAAAACAATTGCATTTCTTTGAAAAGAAGGGAAAGAGTCCCTTGAAATTTTGAAACCTGTATTTCTATACAAAACCAACTCAACCTATTACCAGTGGACAAATCTGCACTCTCCATCAGAAAAACATCTGGAGTTTCACTCTTTCCTCTCAGGGAACTCTTTCAAGCTCTGTTTTCTACCATGCCCCAAATCTCTGTGACTCAGAGAGCAAGGTCAAATGACTGGTCACCAAAATGGAAAACAGCCGTTACGGCTTGGGCTGCCAATTTCAACTTCCACCAGCCACAGGGAGTGTTTCCAGCCAGATGCTCAAGGCCTTCCCTCAGTACTATTGCTTTCCTCGAAGTTTGATCGGTGCACCAGGGCACTGGCAAAATGCTGGGAAGTTTACCAGTTCCTAGGAGAACTACTGACTTACCATGACCTTCAAAACATCCTAGAACACACCAAAGAGTGATATAAGGTGATCTCTGATGGTCACAGGTCTCAGGCCACACAGTGAAATATCTGAACGAGGTGACTTATTTGTCTTCCCATCCTGTTGTCACAGGCGGCATTCTCTGTAAAGCTGACTCCGAGGTGGGATTTGGTATGCAGGATTCTTATTAAGGAGTGCACCTGGAATCAACTCCTGTTGGACTGGAGCGGGGACCACTGGGAAGACAGGGAGAGGATAAAGGACTGGGCAGAAACATAGGCTGAGCTGCAAAGCAGCCCAACAACAACCTCAGTCAGCTCCATGGGGAGTCCTGGCGCAAGAAGGGGCCTTTGGCTTTGCCCCAAGTCAGACCAAGGTGGCAAGGCTACTCCTCTATTTATCAGTCGTTGGATATGAGCTGTCCCAGGAAAGGGAATGACCTTAAGCAAAGTGACTTAACTGATTCCTGAAGTAGAACCTGGGCAGTTATATCCACTAAACAATACATATATACGTAATGAATCCCCTTGATAAAACTGCTATTAGTGCTACTAAGACTTATGACTAAAGTATTATTACCTGCCTACTATGTAGAGTTACCTTGTTTCAACTTCATAATGAAATCCATGAAATCGCTATTATTGTCCCCTTTTACAAATGGGAAAACTGAGACAGATTATATAAATTGCCAAAAAGCAAAAAGCTAGCACACATTGGAAGCAGGATGCTAATCCACACTGAGAGCCCAGGGACTTTATCTCATTGACTTAGGATCTCAGTGACACCTGGATACCTAGGACCCTTCAACGTGAGTGGAATATTTAGTGTAGAGCCTTCTGACTCTCATGTCCTTGCAAAGCCTGCCTTTCCATGAGACTTTCCAGGCAATAGGATTGTTAGATTCTGTAACTCAGCTGCTTATTCCACAGATAGAGGAATGGAAACGAGACTTTGTGTTCAAGAGGTGTCAATCTGCCAGTGATGCCATAGCTGGTTCTCAAACAGAATCTGCTAAGAAGGTTATGAACACTGGGGATATGCTGCTTTTTTTAATTCTGCAACTCTATGACATAAATCACAGCAAGATCCTTTTTGAACCACCTCCTAGAGAAATGGAAATAAAAACAAAAATAAACAAATGGGACCTAATGAAACTTAAAAGCTTTTGCACAGCAAAGGATACCATAAACAAGACCAAAAGACAACCCTCAGAATGGGAGAAAATATTTGCAAACCAAAGAACTGACAAAGGATTAATATCCAAAATTTATAAGCAACTCTTGCAGCTCAATAACAAAAAAACAAACAACCCAATCCAAAAATGGGCAGAAGAACTAAATAGACATTTCTCCAAAGAAGATATACAGATCGCCAACAAACACATGAAAGAATGCTCAACATCATTAATCATTAGAGAAATGCAAATCAAAACGACAATGAGATATCATCTCACACCGGTCAGATTGGCCATCATCAAAAACTCTAGAAACAATAAATGCTGGAGAGGGTGTGGAGAAAAGGGAACCCTCTTGCACTGCTGGTGGGAATAATGTAAATTGATACAGCCACTATGGAGAACAGTATGGAG
>NC_041232.1:46021519-46030922 GCF_002837175.3 Physeter macrocephalus
AAAAAAATGGTTATGAAGAACCTAGGGGCAGGACAGGAATAAAGATGCAGACATAGAGAATGGACTTGATGACACGGGGAGGGGGAAGGGTAAGCTGGGACAAAGTGAGAGAGTGGCATGGACCTATATACACTACCAAAAGTAAAATAGATAGCTAGTGGGAAGCAGCCACATAGCACAGGGAGATCAGCTCTGGGCCTTGTGACCACCTAGAGGGGTGGGATATGGAGGGTGGGAGGAAGATGCAAGAGGGAGGAGATATGGGGATATATGTATATGTATAGCTGATTCACTTTGTTATAAAGCAGAAACAAACACACCATTGTAAAACAATTATACTCCAATAAAGATGCTAGAAAAAAAAAGTGTGGTCTTAGTAAAACACTGATTGCACTATCATTGAAAACGTTCAAAAAGAGAGGCTGGACAATGACAAAGAGCTACAGTAGTTGTAAAAAGACGTCTGGATTTAATCATACAAGTACCACTTTTGAGAATTTGCTGTATCCCAGGCAATTTCCTAGAATGTTTTATATATACAGGCAGCCCTCGTCTTGTAGGATGCCATGCTTACTGAAACTTGTGCATGTGGGGACCGTGCAAAATAGGAACATGGCCCAGATATGTACAAGTTTCAACTAACTTGATGCTGTGCAAAGTGAGGGCTGTCTGTGTGTATGTGTGTGTGTGTGCTTGCGCATGCACGCATCTGTATGTAAGTGAATCATCGTATCCATTTAGTGACCTAGCTACAGTCGTCCACATTCAAAGATGAGAAAACTAAGATCATAGATGTCATGGCACTTGCCCCATGACTAACATTCAACAAGTATCAATACTCAAGACTGCTGATACTACAGCTTGGGCACACTCTATAGCACTATGAAGTAAGCCCCCTCCTCTACCTTCGGTTTCCAGTACTCTGTCTGGTACACAATATTTGTTGAATGAACAATTTATTGAACAATGCATTAACAAATAGCAAAAAATTGCTAAAATTTCAGGGTTTTTCAAATTCAAAAATATGTTTTAAAAAACTCTTTTTATATGAGAAACTTGGGATTCATTAAAATATCATAATCATATTCTCATTCATAAATAGCAGCTTGAGGAGAGTAAAACAAGGCCTACAGGATTTTCCCTGAGACCTAGGGAAATAGTTGAGGTGGTAGGAAAGGCAGGGAGATAAGTAACTGAATAAGAACTGCAAGAAGAGTGCCTTTTTCAGGAACACGGCCTGCAGCCCAATCTGTGCCAGGCTTTTCAGTTTTTCAAATTGCCAATGAGTGGTAAAGAGAATGAAAGCCCAGAAACATCACCATTTCACACCTGTTACAATACTGGATTCAACCAAGAATTACCAATGAGTGCTAAGTCCACTGGATGAAGATTTTTTGGAAACAAAGATAGTTGCATATTCTTGCAATATCACTCAATTGAGTACTTATTAATCATAATAGGGAGATGGATAAATCTGTTGACCACAACTTTAACCAAATGATCAAACTTACTATCACTAGTTATGAGAAAAACTTATACCGTGTGTTTTGTGATACGTCTCATTGATACAATATTATAACTTACATAACATTCCTGCCAAAAGTGTTTTACCTGAATGTAATCATGAGTAAACAGAAAGATAAGTCCACACTGAGAGAAATTCTGCAAAGTAACTGGCCTAGACTCTTTAAAAAATGTCTATGTAATGAAAGAGAAATTTAACAAAAATGTAGGGGACACTGTAAGATTAAAGGGGACTCAAAGTTATAACAGATAAATTCAATACATGGTGCTCGACTACATATAGCACCCAACTGAATCAGAGAAGTCTGCATGTGGACTATATATTTGTGCCAGTTACCTAATTATTGCCTCAGCTCTAAATCCTTAGCTCAAATTTTTAACTCTAATTTGAGATACTGGAGCTGCATCTAGTATGTAAACAGTTTTCTTTTGTCAGCTGGAGTAAATGAGGCTTTATCAGTAGAGGGCATGGAAGGGCTTACCAGGCAGCAGCAAGGGGCTTCCCAGCCTTGTTTTGGTTTCGATTGATTTCTCCTTCCTCTTGCAGAACCGCTGTCAGCTGGTCTGTGAGGAACCAATAGAGCTCGCCTTCCAGCCAGGTGCTCTACCCAGAAATTCCATTCAAACTCCAGTCAACCTTCGCCAAGTTTCTCTGCTTATGGACCATCCACTGAACACTGAACACCCTCTCCTATAAGGCCTTATTCTGCTTTGCAGAAGGCAGCTTCTTCCACAATTGATCCTTATGTGGATACCCTCCCACATCCCTAAAGGCTGTGGCTGCTCCCTACATCTGCTATTCCTACATTCTTTAGAGCAGGGGTCTGCAAGCTTTCCCTGTAAAGGGCTAGATAGTAAATAATTTAGACTTTGGGGCTGTAAGGTCTCTGTTTCAACTTCTCAATTCTGGTTTTGGAGAAAAGGAATAAAAATGTATAAAAAGATCACTTTGAAGAGTTTGAAAGAAGCCGAGGGAAAGGGGGTGACAGCATCTCAAGAGGTTGGGAAGAGCCCACACTGAAAATCACCTTTGACCTGCTGCCTGGCTTTAGCAGCCAGAAACCAGAAGGTGGCAGCAGAGAGCTATTCTAGTGGAAGAGACTCCCGTGCTACAAGAAAGGACAGCTGAAGAGCAAAGAATGGAACAGTCAATGCTATGTGTCCAGAGACCCACGTTTAAAGAGAAAATGGGAGGAGACACTAAACATAAATAGATCTAAGCTCAGAATCACGGATGTAGCATCAGTTTGATTTCCAGGGACAGAAGGGGCACTAAGAAAAAAGTTGTAGAATTCATTACATAAGGCATGAGACCACGAACAGAGAGAAACAGACTTTAAAATTAAGAATTAAAATCATAAAGGAAAATTTGGGATTTGTGCAAATAACTGTGTGCTGGGCTGAATTAGTGGGCACTTCCAGGGCAGTTTTTGGTGGTCAGGACCCTAATAGACAATCCAGGTGGAGCCCAACCTGGTTCTATCCAAAAATAAACACAACGATGCTATTTTATCTTTCTTTTTTTTTTTAATGAAGGTATAAGTGTCTTTTTTTGTAGAAATATTTTTAAATTAAAAAAAATTAAAATAAAGTGAACCCCTAAACCCAGAGATACACATTTTGACTTTTTGGTGTATTCCTTTTTACGTCCACGGATTAAATATTTTCTTTGGTAGAGTCAGCCTAGTAAGGTCTTTTTCAGTCACTAAAAAAACAGAACTTCCATTAATTTTTAAAATTCTAAATTAAATGAATTTGCAATTTATCCTTGTACTCATATATTTAACTACTACTCTATTACCTAGAATCTGTGTATTTAAATTTTCCCACTATATGTTAACTATGTATTCATGCTTTCCATAAACATTTATTGAGTACCTACTTTGTTCTAAGCACTGTTAGGCCTAGTGATGCAGCAGTGTACAAAACAGACAATAATTCTTGTCCTCCTGTAGCATACTTTCTGGCAGTTATTATGTAATTAATTATAAACCTTTAAATATGCATCTTTACAGTTTTTGTCCGTCTTTGTTATCTGGTGACTTTAAGTCATAATTTTAGAAATAATGTTAATGAATTATAGATTATGAATGTATTTAAAATTCTTTACTTACACTGATAAATTACTTTCCAGAAAGGTTCTATCAACACTAATTTACAGTGAGTTGGAAACTCCAGCAGCTTATGAGTCGCTATATCAATATGTCTTTGCCTTTATCAAATATTAGTTTTCATAGATGTAAAATTGAGATAACATACTCTTTTCTACAAAATTACTGTGAGAGTTGAAGATAACACATACAAAGGAGTTGACCCAAGGCAGTATTCGCATTAAGCATTCAACAAACAACTATTACTTTCAGTGTGTTTTTCAGAATCTACACATTTATCAGGAGACAGACATGAGTTAAATGTGTCAGTTATTAAAGACTGTCCAAAAAAGTTAAGGTAGCCTCCTTCTATGAAGTGTTCTTTATGTTGTTTATCCCTAATACTTTTGAAAATATATTATCTGTCAGTCTCCAAGTTAAATGTTTTATATATAATATTATTTATTTATCACACAAAGGTACAACAGAAGTATTGTTACACTCATTTAAGAGATGAGAAACCTAGGCTCAATATGGTTAAGTAATATTCTCAAAATAAATAATTAGCAGAACCAGGATTTAAATTAACTAAACATTTGACTCCAAAACCTATACTCTTTTCAACAAAATCACATTTCTCTTTGAAAAGGGAGAAAAAAAATAGAAACAAAATTCAAAGATTGAAATGGAAATGTTAAAGAGCTAATTCATCACCTCTTTTCTGGCAAACAAATCTGTAATCCAGTAGAATGGAAATGGAAGTTATGTTTTCATGTAGTTTTTGCACCAAGTCAAATAAAGTTTTATTCTGTCCTCAAATGTTTGCACCATCAACATGCTTTATTTCTATCATATTTTTCAGGTTTATTTACTCCCTCATACGTGTGTCAGGAAAATAAACTTTTCTGATACTTAACTAAGGGGATACCCAGCTACCATTTGAAAGACTTACATCTTAATATACCTTCACACTACTTCTGTTTTATCTGTGCCTTAACGCTTTTTCCCAGCAAACATGTACCACTTATTGGATGCTCCCAATATTACAGTTAATGGCTTCCTTTCACTCAACTTTGACAAAGTATTCTGCCTCTGAATGTAGTAGGGAAGAATCTTAGTAAACTAAAATCAAATGGAACAAACGTAAAAGAGTACAAGATCGAAGTTGTAAATATGTTTCATAGAAAGGGCTAAAGAAGAGTGATTATGCTAGCAATTAAAAGCATAAATGACTCTGAGCTTCTAGGCTGCTTAAACCAGAGGGAAACATGAAACTTTAGAGAATGCCTAATTATTAATAAGAGAAGGAATACAATTTTGTCAAGAAAAGTTTTCTCTTAGTTCTAAAATCTAAAGTAAACTAGGTGCATAGATTTTTGCCCATCTTGAACAGTATGACCATATCTCTCATTAGTATGATAAAACAAGCAGCAATGGTCAATTTTGACCATTACTTTTATCAACCTTTGTTAAAAGCCAAGGATGTAATATCAGCTCATAACTCAATAAAGGCTATTGCACATGGGTCAAAAGTAATATCCTCTAGATTTGACTAGGAAGCATAAATTCTCAAGAATCAAAATGAATAAATTATCAGAATGTTCATTTTATAACCATTTAAAAAATACCACCAGTTTCACCTGGAATGTGATAGAAGTTGCATAGTGCACAAATCAAATTTAGGCTTATTAAAGTTGTTTTGTTCTGTCCATTGAACAAAATGGACTTGCTCTAAGGAGGCCTGGAGTGGCAGAAATTATGCTCTTCAAGAAAGCTTTTTAGAAGGTTTTGATTTTTACTTTGCTCAAATAAAGGCCCTATAAACTTTGATTCAGAGACGAACAAATAGTATTTGAAGGCAGGGCCAAGATTTTTCTCTAAAAACGAGTTAAGCGTTGGTTGAAATATTTGAAAAAGAACTCAAGCAAAGTCACAACCTTCTAAACTGTAAAGTTATAGACCATATTACCGTGGCCAAGAACATTCTAAGGACATAACACATTGTCTTTTCCTTGCATTAAAAATACTACTCAGGCATAAAAAAGAATGAAATAATTCCATTTGCAGCAACACAGATGGACCTAGAGATTATCATACTAAGTGAAGTAAGTCAGACAGAGAAAGGCAAACATCATATGATATCACTTATATGTGGAATCTAAACCATGACACAAGTGAAATTATTTATGAAACAGAAACAGACTCACAGACATAGAAAACAAACTTATGGTTACCAAAGGGAAGGGAGGTGGGGAGGGATAAATTAGGAGTTTGGGATTAGTAGATACAAACTACTCTATATAAAATAGAAAAACCTCAAGGTCCTACTATATAGCACAGGGAACTATTGATACAGTCAATATCCTGTAATAAACCATAATGGAAAAGAATGGTCCTATTATATAGCACAGGGAACTATTGATACAGTCAATATCCTGTAATAAACCATAATGGAAAAGAATATGAAAAAATACAAATATATTTATGTATAAATGAACTATGTTTCTGTACAAGAAACTAGCACAACATTGTAAACCAACTATACTTCAATTTAAAAAAAGAAAAAACATGACCCTTAAACATCTAAACAAACTTTTTAAAAAGGAATCATACACATATGTATAACTGAATCACTTTGCTGTACACCTGAAACTAACACAGCATTGTTAATCAACTATACTCCAATATAAAATAAAATGTTTAAAAAAAGGAATCATACAATGTCTGTGATCAGACAACAAGGGAATTAAACTAGAAATCCATAACAGAAAGGTAAATGGAAAATCCCTAAATATGTAAAGACTAAAAAGCATACTTTTAAATAATACATGGTCAAGGAATCAATCTCAAGGGAATTTAAAAATATTTTTGACTAAATAAAAATGGGGATGTAATTTATCAAAATTGTGATATGCAGCAAAAGCAGAGCTTAGAAGGAAATTCATAGCATTGAATGCATATATTAGAAAAGAAGAAAGATTTAACATCAGAAATCTAAGTTTCCACCTTAGGAAACTATAAAAAGAAGAGCAAATTAAATCCAAAGTCAGCAGAAGAAAAGAAAGAGGAGACATAATTACAGGTCCCATGGATATTGTAAGGATAATAAAGGAACACTGTGAAAAACTCTTTGCTGAAAAATTAGATAATCGAGATGAAATAGACCAATTCCTTGAAAGACACAATCTGCCAAAACTCATACAAGAAGAAACAGATGATCTAAATAGGCCTGTTAAAGAAATGGGATCAATACTTAATAAACTTCCAAAACAAAGGCATCAAGCCCAGTGGGGTTTATTAGTGAATTCTACCAAACATTCAGGAAAAAAATTATACTAATTCTCTACAATTTCCTTTGGAGGATAGAAGCAGAGGGACTACTTCCTAACTCACTCTATGAAGGCAGCATTACTATAATACCAAAACCTGACAAAGACATTACAAGAGAAAACTACAGACCAGTATCTCTCATGAAAATAGATGTAAAAATCCTCAACAAAATATTAGCAAATCAAATTCAACAATGTGTAAAAAGAATTAAACACCATGACTATGCAGGATTTATCCCAGGTATGCAAGGCTAGTACAACATTTGAAAATCAATTAATGTAGTCAATTATATCAACAAGCTAATGAGGAAAAAAATCACATGTTCATAACAGTAGATACAGAAAAAGCATTTGATAGTATCCAACATTCATTCGTGGTAAAAACTCTCAGTAAGTTAAAATAAAGAGGAACTTCCTCTACTTGATAAAGAATATCTACAAAAAATCTACAGCTACCATTATAGTCAATGGTGAAAAACTCAAAATTTAGCACTAAGGTCAGGTACAAACAAGGAAAGATGTCCCACCTCAACAATCCTTTTCAGTATTGTACTGGAAATCCTTGAAAATGCATCAACAAGAAAAGCAAATTAAAGATATACAGATTGGGAAGGAAGAAATAAAACTGTCTTTGTGAATGACATGACTATCTATGTAAAAATTTGAAAGAATTATCAAAAATACTTCTGGAACTAAATAAGCAATTATAGCAGTTAACACAAGGTTAATATGCAAATCAATTGTTTTCCTATATAATAAAAATAAACAAGTGCAATTGTAAATTAAAAACACAACATCATTTAAATTAGTACTCCCCATAATGAAATACTTAGATATAAATCTAACAAAATATGTACAAGAGCTGTACAAAAAAACTAAAAAACTCTGATTAATGAAATTTAAAAACTAAATAAATGTAGAGATATTCCATGTTAATGCATAGGCAGACTCAACAATGTTAAGAAGTCAGTTCACCCCAACTTGATCTATAAGTTCAATTTATCCCCTATCAATATCCCAGCAAGTTATTTTGGGGATACTGACAAAGTAATTCCAAAGGAGAGTCAAAAGACCCAGAAGAGGCAACACCATACTGAAGAAAAACAAAGATGGAGAGCTGACAACACTCAACATCAAGACATACTACTAAGCTACAGTATTTAAAACAGTGTGGTATTGGCAAAAGAACAGACAAATAGATCAATGGAACAAAACAGAGTTCAGAAATAGACCCACAGAAATACAGTCAACTGATCTTTGACAAAGGAACAATGAGTACATAATGGAGCAAAGACAGTCTTATCAACAAATGAGGCTGGAACAACTAGACATCTACAGGCAAAAAAACTGAAGCTAGACACAGACTTTACACCTTTCCCCAAAAGTAATTCAAAAAGAATCACAGACCTAATTGTAAAACCCAAAACTACAACACTCCCAGAAGATAATAACATAGGAGAAGACCTAGATGACCTTGGGTACAGCAATAACTTTTTAGATATAACACCAAAGGCATGATCCATGAAAGAAAGAATTGATAAGCTGGACTTGATTAAAATTAAAACTTCTGCTCTGTGAAAAACAATGTCAAAAGTGAGAAGACAAGACACAGACCAGGAGAAAGTTTTGCAAAAGACACACCTGATAAAGGGCTGTTATCCAAAATACTATTGAAAAAACCTGAAAATTCAATAGTAAGAAAATAAACCTGATTTAAAATATATCACAGACCTTAATGGACATCTTACCAAAGAGGATATACAATGGCAAATAAGCATATGAAAGATGCTCTTCATCACCTGTCATCAGAGAAATGTAAATTAAAACAACAGTGAGCTAGTTCTACAAACCTATTACAATGGCCAAAATCGTGACCACTGACAACACCAACTATTGGCAAGGATGTGAAGTAACAGGAACTCTCATG
Organism: Physeter macrocephalus; assembly: GCF_002837175.3. NCBI lineage: Eukaryota > Metazoa > Chordata > Mammalia > Artiodactyla > Physeteridae > Physeter > Physeter macrocephalus. The sequence continues at coordinate 46,030,390 of NC_041232.1, forward strand.
CATTGTTGGTGGGAATGCAAAACAGTACAGCCACTCTGGAATCCAGTTTGGTAGTTTCTTACAAAACTAAATATATTCTTATTAAAAGATCCAGCAATCACATTCCTTGGTATTCACCCAAAGGAGTTGAAAACTTATACACACACAAAAACCTGCACATGGATGTTTATAGTGGCTTTATCTTATTTTATTTATTTATTTTTAACCTCTTTATTGGAGTATAATTGCTTTACAATTATGTGTGTTAGTTTCTACTTTATAACAAAGTGAATCAGCTATACATATACATATATCCTCATATCTCCTCCCTCTTGCATCTCCCTCCCATCCTCCCTATCCCACCCCTCTAGGAGGTCACAAAGCTCCGAGATGATCTCCCTGTGCTATGTGGCTGCTTCCCACTAGCTATCTATTTTACTTTTGGTAGTATATATAAGTCCATGCCACTCTCTCACTTTGTCCCAGCTTACCCTTCCCCCTCCCCGTGTCATCAAGTCCATTCTCTACGTCTGCATCTTTATTCCTGTCCTGTC
>NC_041232.1:46031560-46077665 GCF_002837175.3 Physeter macrocephalus
TTGTTTCATTTGCAAATATTTTCTCCCATTCTGAGGGCCGTCTTTTTGTCTTGTTTATGGTTTCCTTTGCTGTGCAAAAACTTTTAAGTTTCATTAGGTCTCATTTGTTTATTTTTTATTTCCATTTCTTAAGAGGTGGGTCAAAAAGATCTTGCTGTGATTTATGTCATAGAGTGTTCTGCCTATGTTTTCCTCTAAGAGTTTTGTAGTGTCTGGCCTTACATTTAGGTCCCTAATCCATTTTGAGTTTATTTTTGTGTACAGTGTTACAGAGTGTTCTAATTTCATTCTTTTACATGTAGCTGTCCAGTTTTACCAGGACCATTTACTGAAGAGGCTGTCTTTTCTCCATTGTATATTCTTGCCTCCTTTATCAAAAATAAGGTGACCATATGTGCGTGGGTTTATCTCTGGGCTTTCTACCCTGTTCCATTGATCTACATTTCTGTTTTTGTGCCAGTACCATACTGTCTTGATTACTGTAGCTTTGTAGTATAGTCTGAAGTCAAGGAGCCTGATTCTTCCAGCTCCATTTTTCTTTCTCTAGATTGCTTTGGCTTTGGGGTCTTTTGTGTTTCCATACAAGGTGTGAAATTTTTTGTTCTAGTTCTGTGAAAAATGCCATTGGTAGTTTGATAGGGATTGCAATGAATCTGTAGATCGGTTTGGGTAGTATAGTCATTTTCACAATGTTGATTCTTCCAATCCAAGAACACGGTATATCTCTCCATCTGTTTGTATCATCTTTAATTTCTTTCATCAGTGTCTTATAATTTTCTGCATACAGGTCATTTGTCTCCTTAGGTAGGTTTATTCCTAGGTATTTTATTCTTTTTGTTGCAGTGGTAAATGGGAGTGTTTCCTTAATTTCTCTTTCAGATTTTTCATCATTAGTGTATAGGAATGCAAGAGATTTCTGTGCATTAATTTTGTATCCTGAAACTTTACCAAACTCATTGATTAGCTCTAGCAGTTTTCTGGTAGAGTCTTTAGGATGCTCTATGCATAGTATCATGTCATCTGCAAACAGTGACAGCTTTACTTCTTCATTTTCAATTTGTATTCCTTTTATTTCTTTTTCTTCTCTGATTTCTGTGGCTAAAACTTCCAAAACTATGTTGAATAATAGTGGTGAGAGTGGGCAACCTTGTGTTGTTCCTGATCTTAGTGGAAATGGTTTCAGTTTTTCACCATTGAGAATGATGTTGGCTGTGGGTTTGTCATATATGGCCTTTATTATGTGGAGGTAAGTTCTCTCTATACCTACTTTCTGGATGGTTTGCCAATATTTGGAAGCAATCTACATACTTATCAGTACGTGAATGGATAAACTGTGGTACATCCAGACAACAGAGTATTTTTCAGTGCTAAAAAGAAATGAGCTATCAAGTCATGAAAACACATGGAGGAACCTTAAATGTATATTAGTAAGTGAGAAAAACCAATCTGAAAAGGCTACATATTGTATGATTTCAACTATATGACATTCTGGAAAAGGCAAAACTATGGAGTAAAAGATCAGTGCTTGCCATGGTTTGGGGAGTGGGGAGAGGAATGAATAGGCAGAGTATAGAGGATTTTTAGGGAAGTTAAAATACTCTGTATGATACCATAATGATGGACATATGCCATTATACATTTGTTCAAAATAAAGGCATGTACACAACATCAAGAGTGAACCATAATGTAAACTATAGACCTTGAGTGATTATGATGTGGCAATGTACGTTCATTGATTGCACCAAATGTACCACTCTGCTGGGGTATGTTGATAATGGGTGAGGCTATGCCTGTGTGGAAGCATGGGGATATGGGAAATCTCTGTCCTTCAACTCAATTTTGCTGTGACCCTAATACTGCCCTAAAAAAACAAAGCCTTAAAAATCATCCCTAATATGGTTATTTTGAATTTTTGAACCTGACTCAATCTTTGTTGGTCAGAGTATATGTGTAGTTAGTATCCGACTGACTAATTTATTCCAAGACCAGCATCAGAAGACCTTGCCCCCAAAGTCTACACAGCTGCCTAAAAGCTAGGCTACTTTGGGCAAATCACTTCACCCCAAAATGAGTGTATTAATAACAACCACACAGAATCATGAACATAAATTAATTAACATGTATAGAGTCCAGCATATAGTAGGCTTGCAGAAAACTCTGTCTTCCTTTCTACTGCCTTCCTTCTTTTCTACTAAGTTTCCACTTAGTTCTAATACCATCATTTTAACCTGGAACCAGAGTAGCTTGATATTTTACTTTTCTACTAAAATTCCAATATGTTCAAGCAAAAATCCTCCAAATTCCTGCAGCTTGAACAGAAATCTTCTACTGAATGTTAAGAAGTACTTAACATCTGATGAAAGCTTTCAAGATTTTTTTTTGTTACAATATCACATTCTCCAGACAATACTGGATGATTTTCTGTTCACACCACAATTGAACACATATTACCCTTTTATTGATTTATCTCCCATCACTATCAGCTAATTTTATCCTAAGACTCGGCTAATCATGTCTTTTCTGAATAGAACAGTTATTAGGATTGAAGGTATGGAAATATTGGGGCAAATCATCTGTAATAGCTGGAATATTCCAGAAACTGCTAGATATTTTAATTGTTCAGGGTTGCTTCTAGTTTAAGACTGCCTAAAACTTATCGGGCATTTTACAGATGCATTTGAATAAAACATAATTCTGAAAGTCTACTTCTAAGGCTATAAAAGGTTATTTTTCAGATCTAGCTCGTAGGTGGTATGGCTCTAATTAATTTCTGGAAGACATGTATTAAGGACTAATTTCAGGCCAGGATCAACAATTACACAAAATTTTCTGCAAGAAAAACATGATGCCCTGACTGAGAAAATTATATAGATTTTCATAAATTAGACAATGAAAGACAGTCGGTCATTGCAAAGGTAGAAACTACAAACATGAATTACTACAAACCTGAATTATCTAAGGACTATCTAGAAATTTATTTTTAATTCATTACCACTCTGACACAGATACACATGTATACATCTAGAAATTTAATGCCCTATATATTCAACTCAGAGATTAGCAGACGTGTTTAGCAAAGGGGAATATTTCCTAGATGGAGTAATTTCTTTCTGTTGCTTCCTTCTAGCTATCTCTCAGCTGTACAGTAGTTAAAGGACCTGATGAACAATTTCTTCAATTTGGCTTGATCTAGCCAGAAGGACACTTCGCTTTGGGTTGGCAATTTGGGTTGGCAAAGCAAGTATAGTGGAGTCACATCAAATTTGCACTTAACCTACATATTGTAGTTTTTGGCATCAGGAAAATTTAGAATAAACAGTTCAATGCAATATCCTTCTTAATAAATTAGTGCCTCAGGTTAGTGAAGCAATATGCCTGAAGAATTAAAGTAGGTTGTGACAGCTATGGGACAAATACATGAATGATACCAAGGGTTTCCTGTCAATTGAATAAATAAAAACATTAAGTGGCCACATCAGTGCATGATGTCTTCACTGATAGTCTCAATGAAAAAAATTAATTGATGGCCATAGAGAAACACATGTTAACGAAAAATTAAAGCAAATTATAAATGACATCTATAATATTATTATATATGCTAAACCACATATATAATCACATTCCTTATATTTCTAAAATAATTTTGAGGTTAATTTTTACTATACATAACTTTTATTATACTGATTTTGAAACATATAAGATATGAACATCCCATTGAATAATCCATGGGGAGGGACACAGGCACAATATACCAATTCAGTCGGAGAGCTGGACTCAGTATGGGAAGAAAATCCTGGTCTCTCAGTACAGAAACATTTACTGGCAGACAATCTACATGTCCTAAATTTAAATAGCACAAGACAAAGTCTTCAGTGAAGATAGTGCTACTACAGGGCTTGGAAAGAGAATACAACTCTGTATTTTACAGATACTTGTATGACCAAAAATCTTCAATAAAAAAAAACGCCAAAGATGGAAGAGGTGTGGATGTGATGTGTGATGGACAGAAGTAGCCTGTTAAAGTGGTCCCCCGGGGTGTGGTAAAACGGAGTTGACTTTGATAGTGTCTATGCCAAGTGGCAGGGAGTGGCTATTTGTCATCTCTCTCATGTAGGAATGGATTAAACACATATGAGCAGTTGTTTTTGCAGCACTGTGGTCTACTAATTGCTTGGTACCCTGGAATCTAATAACTTGCAGGCCTAATGTAGGTACTCCCTTTTCTTACATTGGTAAGTGTGCAAGGGCACTTCTCAACATCCCTTCTTCCTTCCAGCGACAGAACTATTATACGTTAGATATGTAGGATGAGACTGAACCAAGCACCGCTCTCTTCTGGTGATCCAGGTAGTTTAAGGTTGGTGACAGAAAAAAGTAGACACGAGTGTCAATTAGCTACATTGAGTCCCATTTCTCTTCTATTCAGGCTGGACTTCTGAAGAAAAGTTATTTTCTTCTGATTTATCTGAAGGAGTGACTTTTTTGAAAAGACTAATATAGCTTAAATTAAACTCTATCAATATTAAATCAATAAAATTCAGGCTCATTAGCCGTTTCATAACTAAGAAGAACACAGAGTTACAAACCTTGAATTTTCTTCTCACTTCTGCTATTTTCTGTTCTAATTCCTCTGTTTTAAATCTGGTTAGGTGGAAAATGGCACCAATGTTATAAGCTTCCTTGTATAGGTGTTTAAGAAAATCTTCATTTTTTGACCTCAGTTGCAACAAAGATTGGATTTCAGACTTGAGCTCTGATTTATTCCTTATACTGTTAAAAAAATAAAGCAAAAACACTGATATGATTATTCCAAAACAGTATACATTTAATAATAGTAAAAAAGGAACAATGTCATATTTTATGTTGCCAAAAATGCAAAATAACCAGAAACTTAATCAAAACTTGAATAGAGTAAATATAGCCCAAAATTCCATTTATTTTTCATCTTCTCCTGATGTCTACCTCTAATTGTCAGGCTGTGCTCAATCTTAGGAGAATAAGCATATTAATAAGAAAGGCCTGGGGAGCCAAGAGGCTCAAATTTCGGAGCACTCATTTCCTTCTACAGCAACCCATCCTTTCTAATCTTATATAACATTGCTACTAAGAATAATAAAATATAAGAAAACATAGATTTTTTATATATTTTATATTTATATATATATAAAATAAAATATAAGAAACACTCAGCCCATGAAAAAGAGAAACAAAAATCAACAAAGGAAAACTAATAACTAAAACAAAACTCTCAAAAAGAGAACAAATAGCTAAGGGAAAAGAGTTAATAGAGGAAAAAAATTAAGGCATTATTATCATTATAAAATTTTCAAAAACACAGAGAAATATTTACTAAGCTCTATGGCAAATTAGTTGTTTCTTGTCCAGATTGGGTTACACCTCTGTTCCAAATACATATTGAGGCATACGATATAAGAATAAAATACTAAAAAGACATAGCTACAGTCACAAATGAGGTAACCATGCCTGTAGAATAGAAATGGAACTGGAAAGCAAAGCAGGAGTTGAGGAGAATCAGGAAGAAACTAGCTGAAAGTATTTCACCAGATGGGTTACCAGGTCAAAGTTCACTACATCACAGCAGGGGTTTGTGTGAGTTGCACTCGTCTGTGAAAGAACCAACTCACTGACGGAGGCTATAGGTTCATAGAGAGCTAGACATTGGGACGAGAAGACCCAAAGATCAAGAACTCAATCAACGGGTAAAGAAGGAATCAGAAGGGAAATCAAAAAATATCTTGAAACTAAAAATGAAAACACAAAATACTAAAACTTACGGGATACAGCAAAAAGAGTTTTAAGATAGCAGTTTATAATGATAAATGCTTACATTAAGAAATAAAGATCTCAAATAAACCACCTAACTTTATACCTCAAGAACTAGAAAAATAAGAAGAAACTAAGCCTAATATTAGGAGAAGAAAAGAAAACAACCATCAGAGCAAAAGAAGTGAAATAAGCCAAAAACAACAGAAGAGATCACCAACAGAAAGAGGTGTGTTTTTTAAAATATATAAAAATGGGTAAATCTTTAGCTACACTAGGAAAAAAAGAGAGAACTCAAACAAAATCAGAAATGCAAGGGGTCACATTACAACCTACACCATAAATATAGAAAGAATCAGAGACTTATGAACAATTGTATGCCAAAATTTGGGTAACCTAGAAGAAATGTATACATTCCTAGAAACGTATAACCTGCTGAATCATGAAGAAATAGAAAATATGAACAGACCAATAATAAGAAAATTGAATCAGTAATTAAAAACTTCCAATGAAAAAAATCTATGACCTGATGGCTTTACTGGTGAATTCTACCAAACATCTGAAGAAGAATTAACACGAACCTTTTTCAAACTCTTTCCACAAATTGTAGAGGAGAGAACACTTACAAACTTATTTAATAAGGCCAGCATTACCTTGATACTGAAGCCAGAAAAACAAACTACAAGAAAAGAAAATTACAGGCCAATATCTCTGATGAACACAGATGCAAAAATCTTCAATCAGAATTCAACAGCACATTAAAAAGATCATATACCATGATCAAGTGAGATTCATTCCTGGGATGCTAAGATGGTTCACATATGTAAATAAATAAATGCAATATACCACTTTAACAGAATTAAGGATAAAAACCATATGATCATCTCAATAGGTGCAGAAAAAGCATCTGACAAAATTCAACATCCATTTATGATCAAAACTCTCCACAAGGTGAATATAGAGGGAATCTACCTCAACATAATCGAGGCCATATATGATGAGTCCACAGCTAACATCATACTCCATGGTGAAAAGCTGAAGGCTTTTCCTCTAAGATCAGCAACAAGACAAGTGTGCCAACTCTTACCGCTTCCATTCAACATAGTACTGGAAGTTTTGGCCAGAGAATTTAGGTAAGAAAAAGAAGTATGCAAATAAGAAGGGAATAATTAAAATTTTCTGTTGGCAGATGACATGGTCTTATACAGAAAATCCTTAAAACTCCACCAAAAAATGTATAATTAAATGAATTCAGTAAACTTGCAAGATACAAAATCAATACATAAAAATCTGTTGCATTTCTATAAACTAACAATGAACTACCTGAAAAAGACATAAAGAAAACAATTCAATTTATAATAGCATCAAAAATAATAAAGTACTCAAGAATAAATTTAACCAAGGAGGTGAAAGTTCTGTATATTGACAACTATAAGACATTGTTGAAAGAAATTAAGGAAGAAAAATAAATGGTAAGATATCCTGTGTTCATGGATTAGAATAATTAATAATGTTAAAAAGGTCATACTACACAAAGTGACCTAGAGATTCAATGCAATCTCTATCAAAATTCTAATCACAGTTTTCACAGATACAGGAAAAACAATCCTAATTCATATGAAACCAAAAAGGGTCCAAAGTAGCTAAAGTAATCTTGAGAAAGAAGGACAAAACTGGAGGTATAACACTTCTTATTTCAAACTATATTACAAAGCTTAGTAATCAAAACAGTATGGTACTGGCATAAAAACAGACACATAGGCCAATGCAGCAGAATCAATGGCCCAGAAATAAACCCAAGTATACAGAGTCAACTAATCTTTGACAAGGGTGTCAACAACACACAGTGGGGAAAAGATCATCTCGTCAATACATAAATATCCAGGGAAAACTGGATAGTCACATGCAAAAAGAAAAACTGTACTCCTATCTTGCACCACTCACAAAAATTAACATGAAATGGATTAAAGACTTAAATGCAAGAATTAAAACTGTAAAACTCCTAGAAGGAAACACAGAGAAAAATCTTCTTGACATTGGTTTTGTCAGTTATATTTGGCATATGACATCAAAAGCACAGGAAACAAATGCAAAAATCAACAAGTAGAACTATATCAAACTAAAAATCTTCTGCACAGCAAAAGAAATAATAAATTGAAAAGGCAACCTACAGAATGAGAGAAAATATTTGCAAACCATTTATGTAATAAGGGGTTAATGTATAAAATGTGTAAGGAATTTATATAACTCAATAGGTAAAAACAAAATAACCCAATTATAAAAATGGGGAAATGACCTGAGTAGTTTTTCCAAAGAAGACATAAAATTGCCTAACAAATACATGAAAAGGTGCTCAACATTAGTAATCACCAAGGAAATGCAAATCAATGACAGTGAGTTATCACTTCTTACCAGTTAAGATGGCTTTTATCAAAAAGACAAGAGACAGAAAATGCTCACAAGGGAAGTGGAGAAAAGGGAATCCTTGTATACTGTTCGTGGGAATGTAAATTGGAACAGCCATTACAAAGCACAGTATAAAGGTTCCTCAAAAAAAACAAACAAACAAACACAACTACCATATGATCCAGCAATCCCACTTCTGGTTATACATACAAGGAAACAAAATCAGTTTCTCAAAGAGATGTCTGCAGCGTCTGTCCCATGTTCACTGCAGCATCATTCACAATAGTAAGATATGGAAACTACTTAAATGTCTGTCAATAGATGAATGAACAAAGAAGTTGTGAGATCAATATACATACTGATATACAGTGTAATATTATTCAAGCATGAGAAAGAAGGGAATCCTGCCATTTGCAATAAGATGGATGAATCTAGAGGGCATTATGCCAAGTGAAACAAGACAGACAAAGACAAATGCTGTATGACTTCATTTATATGGGGAATCTAAAGAAGAAAAAAAAACAGAAGTCATAGAAATACAGAGCAGAACGGTGGTTACCAAGGGCTGACAGGTGGTGAAAATGAGGGAGATAGGGTCAAAGGTACAAGCCTTCAGTTATAAGGTGAATAAGCTCTGAGGATCTAATGTACAGTATGATGACTGTAGTTAATAATACTGTATCACTTACTTGGAATTTGCCCAGAGTGTAGACCTTAAGACCTCACCACAAAATTTTTTTAAAAAGTAACTATGTGAGGTTACTGATGTGTGGTAATTATTTCACAAAGTTTGTCAAATCATTATATTTCATATTTTTAATATATACAATTTTGACAATTATACCTCAATAAAACTGAAAATTTTTTGAAGAAAATAACAGATTGGGGTGTATGTAACAAAATTATACCTGAAAAATTTCCAGTACTGAAAACCAACATGGGTCATTAAATTGAAAAGTCCCACTTAGTGGTAAACTGGATATATCACACACACAGAAACACACACACCCCTAGACATGGAATTGTGAAATTTCAGAACTCTGAAATAGGAAGAGAAAATTCTAAAGTTCCCAGAGAGAAAAAATAGATTACCAACAAAGAAATGATATCCAAATGCCATCAGATGTCTTATCATAGCAAAACTAAATGAAATATGGATAAGTTTAGAGATTTAATGTACAACATGATGACTATAATTAATAATAGTAATAATATTGTAGTAAATACTGGAAATTTGCTAAGATAGTATATTTCAGGTGCTCTCATCACACACCCACATAAAAGGTAACTGCGTGAGATATGTTAATTAGCTTGATTGAGGTAATCATTTCACTATGAATATTCAAATCATCATGATATACACCTTAAGTATGTACAATAGTTTAAAAACTAAATGAAAGAAAAACTGAAAAATATCTTCGAATTAATGAGAAAAAATGACTTTGGATCTAGAATATGACACTTCGAGAAAATCCCTGTTTGAATGGGTTGAATAGAAAATGAAGTGTGAGTTCAGGGAAACGGGGTGTTTATTTGCATAAGATTTGTTAAAAAGAACAGAAGGACAGAGTTGTTTATTTGCATAAGATTTGTTATAAAGAACAGAAGGACAGAGTTGGGATGCAGGGCTCTGTTTTATCTTGTGTTTGCTTCTTTCCAAGCTGAGCAATATTAGGCAATGTTCATACGCTATTGAAAGAGAGAAATAATAATGATTCACGGGAAAGAGGAGAAAATTGTAGGTGCAAAGCCCCTGTGTAAGAGACAACAGCATCTACTTGGCAAGTGCATGGGTCATGAGCAGCAGGGCCTTCCATTATTACATCAGAATGTGTGAAGACAGATGCAAATAGACTGGTAAGAGAAAAAGGTAATTCTCATTTAATTGCACCTGTGTTCTCTATGAATTATATGGGAAGATCATTAGTTTAAAGTGAGGGTGTGTGGGCATTAGGATTGAACAGAGTAAGAAGATATGAAACAGTTGTCAGAAAAACTGAACTGTTTAGACATTTCTTGGTAGTGCTGAATGTCACTTGAGACTTATAGCCATAAAATTTAAGTTCTACTCAGGGGCAAATGTATTCCAATGCTAATGAAGCTTAAACATGAGGGCCTCTAACTGATCCCCAGCCCTTATACAGTCCTTTGAGTGTTCCTAACAGTGTTTTCACATGGCCATATGTTTTTGTAAAGTTTGCGAAAATGAGATATTTTAACCACAATTAAGACTATTTTCTTTTTCTAATAGAATGTATCTTCCATATCTTCTGTCAAGTGACATTAAAATGGCTGTGGGCATTCTGTATTCATGATCTTATGTTTTTTTTTTTCATAAAGAGACCTCACATTCTATAACCTTTAAGGCCCATCAAACCAGGATCCCCCCCTGATGACAGAAATTAGGGCACTCATGTTTTCCTTTAGCCACAATCAGAGGTTAGGATACTGGCTTAATTCAATGATAGGGCTTTTCAAGTCATAGAAACAAGGTTTTGAAAGTTATTTAAATGAATGCTTATTTTGATCAAATATAAGTGGGTTCTGTAAGAAAGGAAGGAAGGACAAGAAGGGGAATATACAAATATAGTAGGTATGATAGATTGGTCATCTTAAAGGGTCAAATAATTGTTAGAGTGACAATACTAGGAGAGTAAGTAAGCTGGAGAGAGAGGTGTTGGTTATCAGAGAGTGGACTCTTAAAACTGAGATCAGCAGGTAACTCCAATATTGGAAATGACAAGATATAGGTAAAACTGTCATGGAGAGTGGTTGGTGTGAGGTGGAAGACAAGATTGTTAGGAATGTGTAGGTCTAAGAACTAAGAATCCAAGTTCTTGCATGTACTGAATACACACCAAATTCAGGTTTTGATCGCTTCTGAAGAGGGAGAGAATAGAAATGGGAAGGGTGATTTATTTGCAAGATTTTAATTCCTTTTTAAGAAAATCTAAACTAGGCTAACACATTGCTGAGTAGCTATTTTGAATGGTGCATATACCTTTTCTCTTTTAATATCTGCGAAATTAAAAAATAAAAGCAAAATAGTTAAAGAATTTTCATTCAAAGGTTTGCTGTCAAAGGTTTACTGTTGTTTTTTTTTTTAAATCATAGTCTATATCTATACTCCTATGAAATAACTCAAATTAACAGGCTGGTAAGATATAGCTAAATAAATATGAAAACACAGTACCCTGTGGATTCAGTCTAAGTATTCCAGGCTATTTAACAACTTCAGTAATATTTTAATTGCCATCTCTACAAATAAATCACCATCCTGTTAACTCTTGATAAAATATAGACATACTGTCTTTATGGTGTTCAATACATTTTTTGCTCATTTCCCTCAATTATCAACCCCATCTGTGGATCACTGCAGTTACAATGGCATGGTCTTGCTTGAGGTACAGCAGAGCATTAGAAGTAGATATTCAGAATATTTTACAGAGCTTAAATGTAAGAAAATGGCTATATAGACATTCATACCACACAGTTAACTTCAGCAAACTAAATTCAAACTAATCAATTTCAAATCATCTTAAACAAGTTCATTTTCCTTGACTTAGGTTGCTTAAGCCTGCCTATCATGTGAATAAGCAATCAAGTGAAATTATTTGCTCAAGTCAAATATCCCAAATGTAAAAGGTCCATTGCAAATGGATGTTGGCTTATTTAAAAGACAAAATTATTAAATTATACACTGCTACTGCAAGGTAAGTAATCATATATCATCACCATCACCCAAAGGTCCTGCAAATATTTTTTATTCACATAGTACTGAACAAATTTTGTTAAGTATGGCATCTTTTTTTTAATGTTGCCATTTTTAAAATGAACTATATATGAACAATAGATCATATACTGAATTAATTATGTAATTTATTCAAATAGTATAACAGTTGGGAATGGCATCAAATGGTGAGATGCTGGATATAACAGTACAAACTGCGGGAAGTTTCATGGGGGTATTCACTACATGTATGAGTGCCAATTATTTGCTTTAAGAACTTTCTTACTATTATTTTTGGACTTAAGGAAATAAAAAGCTGGGACTAAGGGGAAGGTGATTCACATAAATGGTCGAATAAAAAAGAAAAATCAAAGAAGAGTGTAAAAACAACAGAGGTCTTTTGAGAAAAGCAATGGTTATAGCCAAATAAAGAGATGGAGAATTGAATAAAGCAATAAGCTTGATTTTTTTTTTTGAAGTAGTTAGTAATGTGTCCAGAGCCTGCTGTAACACGTCAGAAATAGTAACCAAGACTTGCCAGTGGAAGAGGAGAGGCAATGTTACTAAGAAGAACATAAATTTTGGAGTCAGATAGACCTACATTCAAATCCTGATTGCTCCTTATGTAATTGGGGGGATAGTTCCACACACAATTTCCTCATGTAAAATTTGCATAATAATACCTACCATCAAGGTGTTATAAAGATTAAATTAAAATAAATTGAGGATAATATACACTGTGCTTGCACACATTGAATAAGGTAGTAATAATCAATACCACCCTTGTTTGTAGAGAGGGGAAAATAAGTTACCATGACGAGAAGCACCTGGGAAGAGTTAATGTCTGAGTTATTGTATGAATGATCAATTAACCGTATTTAAAAAACAAGTGATTTAATAGTGGTTTCTTTAAATTAAAAAGTGTTTAACAGTATGGATCTTCATTACAGTGCTATCTGGTTAAATGAGATGAAAGACAATGAGAGAAAAAAATACAAATATAAAAAAGGTAAATAACCATTAATATTGCTGTGGAGCAGAAAAAGCACAGATAGATGTGGTATCAGAACATATAGCAGAGAGAATAGAAGCACAGACACTGAAGCAAAAAAAAGAAACAAGGATAACTAATGTTTACATTCAGCTCTCATTTGTTCATTAAGATATTTACTTAACACCTATTGAGAAAGACACAGACACCCACGCACATGCAGACACACACAATGCCTGCCAGCAAGGAGCTCAGCTGAGAGGAGACAATAAATAAGCAAGCCAACAGTAACTGTACATAGTGTGATAAGTGCTAGGAGAGAGTTAACCAGGGAGAGTTACTTAATGGATAATTGTTGAGCACTGAATACATGTCAAGTGCTACCCTAAGTGATCGGGGTACAAAGATGAATTAAAACAAAGGTTGCCAGTTTATATTCTCATGAAGGAAAAAAAAGAGACATGAAAAAGATATTCCTCTGCAATCCTAAGTACAATAATGGAAGAAGCAGAAAAAGCAGTTAATACCACCTTGGTTTGTAGAGAGGGGAAAATAAGTTACCATGAGGAGAAGCATCTGGGAAGAGTTAATGTCTCAGCTATTGTATGAATGATCAATTAACCATATTTTAAAAAGCAAGCCAAAAAAAAAAAAAGAAGAGGAGGAGAAGGAGGGGGTGGGGGAAGGAAAAGAAGGGAAGCAGAGGGATACTAGAGACAAAGACCGCAAAGACTGAAGCTTAAAGCAATATGAGTTTGAATATGTAACCATTTTAATAGGCTAGAACATTAAAAAATCATGGAAGGGAGTAGTAAGAGATGTCTGGAGCTGTGAAGGTGACAGATTACTGTTTCTAATTTATCAGTCTGGAAGCTTTATCCTATAGCTGGTAGGGAGCCTCTGAAAATTTTTAAAGCTTTTGAAAGTAAATAATAATTCATCCTTTGTAGATAAATTGTACCAGTGATGCTCTATATGCAGAATCTGAGGGCTCACACTTGGAACGAGGTAGACCAGTTGGAAGCCTATTTAATATTCCAATTAAGAGACAATTAGGACCTGGTTCATTTCATTGGTAACTGAAACAGACAGAAAGCACCTATTGGAGACCGACATCTAAAAGACAGACTTAACAGAAGTTGGTAAGATGTTGGCTGTAAGATGGTAGAGAGGGATAATAGGATGATGCCTGAAACAACCTACTTGATAGATAATGGTGTCAAGATGTGATGTTGGGGGAGAGGGTAGATATTCAAAATGATACTATCAGGAGAAATAAAGGATGTGGCTAGAGATTAAAAAGTAAAAATATGATACATGTTAAAATAATGAGAGTAGGTAAAATTCCTGTGATAGGGAGTAGATCAAGAATGCAAATGGGCTGTGTTTAGAATTCTGAGCTAATCTATCAGGGGACCAGCAGAGATAAACGAGGATTCCTAGAAAGAACAGCTTCAGAAAGTTAAAGGAAGAATCAAGAGCGTGGGATTCTGAACCTCTTGAAACCTTTTGAAAGAGATAGCCACAAATGCTTGGGTCACATAAAAAAAAAAAAAAAAAGCCATGCAACAAGACTAAAAAATATCCTCCCTTAGGGAGGGAGGTCCCAAACCTTACCTCATCCAACTACCACTAAAATGATGTCTTTAAAAGAGAAATGTGACCATATGAGTTTTTTAGTGGATTTCCATAGTCTTCAGCAGATTCCAAACCCCTTAAAATGATTCATTACCTGATATTTAGTTCCCTACCTTCAATATTTGTCCCTGCCTGCCTGCCACACAGAAACACATGCGTACGAATTTATGCACGTGGGTGCGTGCACACACACACACATATACACAAACACAAGTTAGGTAAAGCACTTGCTCTGAGCTCCAGCTACACAGTCAAAAGTACAGCTCTGTGAACTCACCACACTCTTACTTGTGCCCTAAGAGAATTTCAATTTTAATGTTAGATCTACTATTTGGGATTATTATTATTGGACTAACATGTTAATAATCATATTTGAGTATTCACTAAAGGCCATTTAAATTGAAGTCAAATTAAATTGCAAAAGATGACATAAGAAAAATCCTGAATCAAAATATAAAAAATCAGGTTTCAAATGCCAGCTGTGCTAGCTGTGGGAATCAGGTTAGCTATTTTGCTTCTCTGAATCCTAAATTCTTTATTTCCTCCTTGGAAGCACATAATAATTGTTTAGAAAACGTAGAATTCAAGATAGGATGTATAAATATTCCACCTCCTTAGCGATCAGAGAAATGGAGTTTGAAACAATATTGAGAATATATTTTTTCATTTACTGTATTGCAATAGATTTTTTTTTAAACAATAGTAGTACTTAATGTTAGCATAAGTGCTTAGCAGAACAAGCTCATGAACTGCTCAGCTTCAATAAGTGGTATATTTCTGGAAAGCAGTTTTAGAGAGAGGTTAGAAATTTTTAAATATTATAGCCAATCTACTTCTATAAATCTACTTAAAAATTTTAAACAGCAATGATGCTAAGATTTCTGAACATAATATATGTATTTACAGTAAGTCATAAAAATAAAAACCTAAATATAAAAATTAGAGTAATCCTGGCAAAAATCAAGTTTCACTAATAGACTTTTGTACAGATATTTAAATGATGTATTTGAAATTTGTATAACAATGTGACAAAACATTCAATTATGGGAATAAAATCAGAACACAGGTTCATCAAGAATGAAAAAATCAGTAATATATTAATAGTGTTACCTCTATCTATTGACATGATTTTAGGTTTTCAATCTGTTTTTGAACATTTTACACTTTCTTTTCTACACTAAATATGCATTATAATCAAAGGGATAAAAAGATCATACAAGATACTTTTGCTCTGAATGCCCTGGAAATTTGATAAAATGGAGCTTTGAATATCATGGTTTGGGAAACGAAAAGAAAGTCTGGGCATATCCAAGGACACAAATTGCAAAATAGAACCTCTCAAAAATATAAGGATGCAAATGATTAACTCAACTTTATCTTAGGACTCAAAGATTTTCCACAAATGGTTTCCAGAAGAAAATGGACAACACACAGTAAAGACAGCCAAGAGCACAGGGAAAAGAGACAGCAAAAGCATCAGCTAGAAGAATTAGATACAGAAGTAGATTACAAAGACTACATCCAATTTACATTATTGGATGCAGATTATAAAATAACTATTCATACTATGTTTAAGAAGTAAAAGATAAGCTTTAAGTATTTGCATCAAACGGAATCATAAAATGACTTAGAAGATTTGGAAGAAAAGCAAATGAAATTTGGAAATGAGTAATTATTTTTGCATCTATCTATCTATTTTCTATCTATCTATCTATCTATCTATCCATCCTAGTAAGAGACTTGAAAAAACAAGATGAAAGGCTGATTATGTGCTCACATATTGCCTCTGTCCATTGTTTTCTCTCCCTTTGGAACATCACGTAGGTATGTGGCAGATGTGACTCTTGCCTGCACATCTCTTAATCTCTCCTTCATGTTACAAACTTTTCACTGATTCTCTGTTCAGCACTGTGTAATCTGATGCTAAAATCATCCATTTAATTTTGTTTCAAGTACAAATTTGAGGAAAAAAATGTGACATCTTAAGATGTTATCTGAACAAGCATAATGCATACTACGGAAATCCTCTATAACCAGGGCTGCTACATTCCTATTGCGTGTGACAGACTGTACCAGTGTTCCCAATTGTTCACTATCTCTCTTTTTAACAGGATTAGACTTCCCAACCAGCTGACATGGGGCCTGGCCATATGACTTGCTTTGTTCAACGGAGTGTGAACAGGAGTAACATTTATCATCCTGTGGAAGCTACAGAGCCACTGAGTTATCTCACTAATGCACTTGTGCTACCAGAGCAACATGCCCTAGCAGGATCCCATCCTTCACCCTGCATCTGAGAAGTAGAAATTACATGAATCACACACATAGCAGACACAGCTAAGCTGCAGTACAAGTGAGAAATAAACCTTTATACTTGAGTACCACTAAGACTTGGCGGGTGCTCGCTAGTGCTGGATAATGTAATAAAATGTAACTATCACACTCTTCCTTTTCTCCAGAGCTGTCTCGTCATTAGCTTACCCACTCTTCAGGTTTTTCTTCTCCTCTGGTTCTCTTTCTTAATAAAATAAAATAAAGTTTACAACTACAATTTTAGGTTATCCTTTAGAAAATAATGTTCCTTTTGCTTTCTTTAAAAAAGTATATTTAACATACAGATAAATTTTACAAATGGTTTCATTCTATCATCCAAAGATAAAATAAGCACTAAGAAATCTTATCAAACTTCCTACACAATTGTCCAGTATCATCATCACCTCTCTCCATTCTTTCCTCTTTCCCTCCTTTCAATAATTAATGATAGATAGCATAGTACATGTCAGGAACTATGCTTGATGATGAGAATTCAATGATGAAGAAAATATGGTCATGGCTTATGTCTGCCCTCATGGATCTTCCCATTTGTTGAGGAAGATGGACACCAGTCAAATATTTACACACACAAAGCTACAAATATGACAAGCGATATGAAGGAAAAAAATGTATGCCATATACACACATAATAGAGGAATTGGATATAACTAGACAGTCAATGAAAGCTACCCAGAACTGACTTCTCAGCTGAAATCTTAAAGTAGTAATTAACTAGGTAGAAGGTGGAGGAAAAACATTTATTGAAAAGGAATTAGCATTAAAACACATTAAGGGCCGGAAAAAAACGTGACGAATAAGAGAAATTGAAGTAAGGCCATTGTATTTGAGCCAAATAATAAGGCTGAACCAGGTGTGACAGGAGACTGCAGAGCCAGGCATTCCTATCTACTCAGGAACCTTGTGGGGTATGTTAAAGAGGGGCTTTTGCTCCCTCACCCCTGCTAAAATTAATGCAAGTATGGAGGGAAACGGATCATACTTGTGTTAAAAAAATTAAAAGAAAAAAGAACGCACCTACCACAATGTAGATAATGGATTAGAAAGGGAGCACAGTTATTGCAGGTAAACCAGCTTTGGAAGGCAGCTATGTTCACCACTATACCACCAATTATGCACAAAAACAGCTTTGGAAATCACCAGTTCACAAGTTCATGCAAGACATGATGATAGCTTGTACCAGAGTGCTGGTGCAGTAGTGAAACAGATAGATTAAAAAATTATTTAGTATTTTTATTTAGTATTTATTATTTAGTATTTAGTATTATTTAGTATTTAGTATTATTTTAGTATATGGAACATTTCTTGTTAACATGTTGAATGTTAACATGTTGAATATGAGGGTTGAAACAGAAAGGAGAATCAAGAAAACTCATAAGTTTATGAGCTAAGAAATCTAGTTTAGTAGTTTCAGGGAAGAATTGAGTACTGACTGAAGGAGATCATGAGCTTGATTAGACACATTTTAAAGTATCTTTGAGTATAAGAGAATAGGTTCAAAGGAAGTGGTATGAATCACTTTTCATTATTTTGATTTTTCTAAATGGATTCAGAATCATAAAAGAGCAACATCTGGGATAGAAATAAAACTTAAGCTAATGATAAAGACAAACACCATCATACCACACCAGGAACACAAAATGATTTATTATATTTAACATATTAGATATGCTATATAAGAATGAAAATCATATTTGCAATATTACCTGTCACTGATATAACCTAGTATAGTTTCAATATCGATCTCCAGTCTTCTATTTTCTTCCATCAATTGAGAATATGCTATTGAGACATCTGAAGAATCTTTTGCGATATTAGAAAGCTCAATATCCCATGTTCTTTTCTTTAAAAAAAGAATAAAAGAATTATTTAAACATGTTTACGTAAAAATGATTTAAAATAAAAATTACTAAAAGTAATTTCATTATTACACATTGTTTTTTCTTTTTGAGTGGAAAAGAAAAAAATGTGTAATAATGAAATTACTTTTAGTTGTATGAGTTTTAATACTTGGGAATAGAGAATGGAGCTCTAGTGGGAAACAGGGAAACATCAACTTACTGTGGCATAAAAATTATTAAGTGCTTCCAAATATTCATTTTCATAAATTTTTTTCTTCCAGTCTAGTTGATCATAAACTCTTTTCAAATCTTCTAGCTAAGGAAAAAATACATACACACACACAATAAACTGTGGAGCTTTCCATTCTTCTGTAAAGTAAGAAATTATCTTTCAAATTATGCAACTATAACATAATATTGATTAAAATTTCACCATCGGCTGTTTTCACTTATGAAAATTGATGCAAGAGTCTGAATAAAATATAGCAAAAATCAAGTTTCACAGTATACAAATGCATAATCATGATAAAATAGAATGCATTTTAGTTATGTTATGAGAATTGATAAAAATTAGAAAATTTAAATCTTTGCTCTCACCAACAAATTAAAAAAGAAAATAACATAAATATGGCCAACACTCCACAAAAAAGCCATTTGATAAATTCACTATCTAGTTTCCATAATTTTTAAACTAGCACAAGGAAAACATACCCAAATATAACATAAAGAATGAACATAAAATATCAAAATAAATCATAAAATACAGAACCCATGCCCACTGAACTCAAAAAATGAAACCAGATTATCTTTCATCACCATTGTTATTAATCCTGTTTTGTGAAATTTAGCTAAATGCAAGTAGATAATGAAACTAAATTTTACTAGTATAATATTGAATATGAAAATATGTCTTCAATTTTAGATGATATGATTGAATACCCAGGAAGACAGAAGATTCTATTTAAAACTACAATAAATGATTTTTGGAAAAAAGTCATAAGGAAATTAACAGCTTATATCTATAAGATATAATATATCTATAAGATATATTATCTATAATAATCTGTTAAATATATTGTGACAATACTTAAAAACTTTGGTCAAAAATATAAAGTATTTGGAAATAAATTCAATACAAAAGGGAGGACATATAATACAGCAAACAAAAATTCTTATTTAAAAGCTTAAATCAAGAAAAAATGATATTTCATAGAAAGGTTTAATAGGATATACTGTCAGTTACCACAAAATTAATATAAGACATGATAAAAAGGAGTATTCTCTTTGAAACTTCATGAAATGAAATTCATATGGAAGAAAAGGTATGTGAGACTAGCCAAGAGGTATGTGAAAAATAAGAATAATGTGGGAAACTTGCTACCAGATATTAAAACATCTTATAATACCACTATATTAAGGAGTATTTATTTTTGGCATTGTAATAAAGAACAGAAGGAAAAACTAGAGCCCAGAAATAGACCTAATGGTATTTGAATTCAGTGAGAGAGAAATCATTTACTTTAATTAATGAATTGGAAGAATGTAGAACCTCTGTTTAAAAAAGAAAAACAAAGTTATCTTTCTACTTCACATCTAACTCACATTATAACAAAAATAAATTTCAGATTAATAAAAACCTAAATGCAAATACAAAACAGTACAAATTATTAGAGTAATCAATATGGGTTTATTTGTATAATCTTGGGCTGAAGGATAATGTCACCTCGTCAAGTAAACCAATATTTGTTGACATGTCTGATGGCATATTTTACAAAAGTTGTGTGGAAAAACACACCATAAACAAGACTGAAGGAAAAATAAGACTGAGAAAAATGTAAAATAAAAGCCCAATTTTCTGAGATATAGCCCTTATGAAGGGTATCAGTGGACATGGTGCATTAAGAATATCTGAAAACTCTTCTCCATAAAGGTAATGAGAAAACTGGCCAAGAAAAAAGAGTCAAAATGAGGTTTTTTTCAGAACTCTGGAAATTAAGTGAAGGTTTCCAGCAAATAGGGAGCACCTATTCAAGATAATCAGTCTAATCTGAGTAAGAGGTATGAGCTTTGTGGTGTTTTAACTTGTCCTAATCCTTCCCTCCAGGTCCATGATAGCCTTGAACAGCACACATTTGTGGAGAAACCCATCAGTTGGGCAGCCACCAGAGGGAGCAGAACTGATCTGGAATGCTTTCAAAGCCTCATTCTCACAGAACTGTCATTATTTGACCTGTCTGGTGGTTTTTTGCATGACTCCATCTGCAAGGACATCTGTATTTTCTTGATACAGAGCTCTCCCAATACAAAACATCTCACCAGGAAATTTTCTCCCAAGCCATGACTGTCAAAATTTTAAGTAGCACAGGCAATTGATTAACTTTGTGGCCACCTGAGACAGTAGACAATGATTGGGACAAACGGTAAACTAACTGTTAGGCTATAAAACAAGTCACATTAGATTTTAAAAGATTAAAATGATGTAAAGTATCTTCTCTAACCACACAGGAATGAAATTAACAGTAACAGAATCAAATTTGGAAATACAAAAATATGTGGAAATTAAACAGTATACTCCTATATAACCAACAGGTCAAAGAAGAAATCTCAAGAATTAGAAAATACTCTGAGATGAATGAGAATTAAAGAACAACATAGTAAAACTTTTTGGATGAAGTTAGAGCAGCACATGTATACCTGTAAATGCCTGTAATAAAGAAGATCTCAAGCCAATAATCTAATTTTACACCTAAAGGAAACAGAAAAAGTAGAGCAAACGAAACCCATAGAAAGTAGAAGAAAGAAAATAATAAAGTTTAGAGTGGTAACAAATGAGTTCTAGTATACAAAAAGATAAACAACAAAAACCTAATAAAACCAAAAGACAGTAATTTGAAAAAGTCAAGAAATTTAAGAAAACTAGATACACTAAGAAAAAAAAAGGTCAAATTACTAAAATCAGAAATTAAAGAGGGGACATTACTATTAACCTCACAAAAATAAAAATGATTATAATGGAATACTATAAATCATTTGATGCCAACAAATTAGATAAACAAGATGAAATGGACAAATTACTAAAATGACATGAATTACCAAAACTGCTAAGAAAAAATAGAAAACCTGAATACATATATAACAGGTAAAGAGATTCATAATCAAAAAACTTCCCACACGAAAAAGGCCAGGAGTAGATTGCTTCACTGGTGAATTCTACTAAATGTTAAAAGATGAATTAACAAGAGTTCTTCAAAAACTCTTAAAAATTAGGAAAGAAGTATTCTAGGAGGCTATATTACCCAATACCAAATCCTGCCCAAGACATCACAAGAAATAAAACTATAGACCAATACCATTTGTGAATATAAACACAAACATCCTCCACAAAATAGTAGCAAACAATCCAGTAATATATGAGGGATTATACACCACAACCAAGTAGGATTCATGTTGGGAATGCAAGATTGTTTCAACATGCAAAAATCACTTAATGTAATATACTGTATTAATATAATACAGAATCAAATTCACCAGATCCTCTCAATGGATATAGAAAAGTTATTTTACATAATTCCACACCCTTTCATGATGAAACCACTTAACTAACAACAAAAAAAAACCTACGAAATTTCCTCAACCTGATATAAAAGTGTATGAAAAACATTATACTTAATGATGAAAAATGAATGCTACCATCTGAGATCAGGAAGAACAGGATGTTTGCTCTCACCACTCATTTTTAACATTGTAGTTGAGGTTCTAGCCAGAGTATTTATGCAACAAAAATAAATAATCTGGTTTCCATATTGGGAGGAAAGAAATAAAAGCACTTGTATTTGCAGATTTTCAGATCTTATACATAGAAAATCCTAATGAATCTACAAAAAAAAACCCTACTAGAGTCTAGTGTAAGTTTAGCAACTTGCAGGGTATAACACAGAAAAATTGGTTTTATTTCCATACAACAGCAATTAACAATCCAAAAATGAAGTTAAGGAAAAAAGTTCATTTACAGTAGCATCAAAATTAATAAAATTATAAGGAATAAATTTTACTAAAAAGTGCAAAATTTATATACTGAAAACTATAACACATAGTTGAAAAGAGTTGAAGAGGCTTAAATAAATGGAAAGACACCTTTGTTCATGGATTAGAAGATGATAATACTCCTTTAATTGATCAACTGATTCCATGCAATCCCCTTTCAAAATGCTAGTTTACTTCTTTTCAGAAATTGACAAGCAAATCCTAAAATACATTTGAAAACCCAAAGGTCCCAGGATAGCAAAAACAATCTTTGAAAGAAAAAAACTGGAGGGCTCACATTTCTGGATTTTAAAACATCCTACAAAGCTACAGTGATGAAAACATGGTAGTACTGGCACAAGGAAAGACATACAAATCAATGGAATAGAATTCAGAGTCCCTAAATAAATCAATGGTTGACTGAATTCAACAAAGGTGTCTAGATAATGCAATGGGGAAAAAATAGTGTTTTAAAAAAGTGCTGTTGGGAATACTGGATACCCTCATGCAAAGAACGAGTTTGGACCCCCTACTTCATACAAAAATTACTAAAATTGGATCAAAGACCTAAATGTAAGAATTTAAATGATTAAAATATCAGAAGAAAAGATAGACATAAATACTGTGACTTTGGTTCAGGCAACAGTTTCTCAGATATGACACTTAAAGCATGGGTAACCAAAGATAAAATAGAAAAATAAGACTTCATCAAAGTTAAAAACTTTTGGGCTTCAAGAATTATCAAAAGTGAAAAGACACTTTACAGAGTAGGAGAAAATATTTTCAAACTACCTATCTGATGAGAGTCTAATATCCAGGCTACATAAAGAATACTTACAACTCAATAATGAAATGTCAACTGAATTTAAAATGGTCAAAAGATTTGAAAAGACATTTCTCCAAAGGAGATAAACAAATGGAAAACAAGCACATGAAAAATTTTTCTATATCATTAGTGATTAGGGAAATGCAAATCGAAACCACAAGATACCACTTCACACCCAATAGGATGGTTTTAAAAATAAATATAGACAATACCAATTATTGCTGAGGATATGAAGAAATTAGAAACCTCATAGATTGCTGGTGGGAATATAAAATGTTGCAGTCACTTTGAAAATAGTTGGCAGTTCCTTAAAATGCTAAACATACAATTATATGTCCCAGAAATTCCACTTCTAGGTATATAACCAAGAGAAATGACAATATGTATGCAAAAACTTGTACATCAATGTTAATAGCAGCATTATTCATAATAGCCAAGAGGTAAAAACAGCCAAAACACCCTTCAACTGATGAATGGATAAACAAAATGTGATATATACATACAATGGAGTACTATTCAGACATAAAAAAGGAATGAAGTACTGATAGATTCTACAACATGGCTATGAAATGCCCAGAAGCAGCAAATCCATAGAGACAGAAAGTAAATTTGTTGGTTGCTAAGGGCTAAGGGGAGAAAGGAATTGAGAATGACTGCTAATGGGTATAGGGTCCCTTTTGGGCATAATTAAAATGTTCTAAAATTACATAGTGGTTACAGTTCCATAAACTTGTGAATATACTAAAAACCACTGAATTATACAATTAAAATACAAGGCCAATATTTCTAAGAGGCAACAAAATCCTGAAATTAATGACAAAGCAAATAATTCAAAAGAACATTGCTTTCCAAACCATTTCTGAATCCTCTTTATTATTTTATTCACATTTACATACCATACCTCCTGTACTATTATACATTTAACAATTTTCTTAAGTCAACTAATTTATTTAAAAAGAAACTATTGTTATTGTAAGTTAAAATCCAATATTATATATTACAAAGAGTAACTTTAAAAATAAAATTAGGGGCTTTCCTGGTGGTGCAGTGGTTGAGAATCTGCCTGCTAATGCAGGGGACGTGGGTTCGAGCCCTGGTCTGGGAGGATGCCGCGGAGCAACTAGGCCCGTGAGCCACAACTACTGAGACTGCACGTCTGGAGCCTGTGCTCCACAACAAGAGAGGCTGCGATAGTGAGAGGCCCACGCACCGCGATGAAGAGTGGACCCTGCTTGTCACAACTAGAGAAAGCCCTCGCACAGAAACGAAGACCCAACACAGCAAAAATAAATAAATTAATTAATAAACTCCTACCCCCAACATCATCTTAAAATAAATAAATAAATAAATAAAGTTAAAAACAATTTTATGAAATAAACAGCTAATATAAAAATTTTTAAAAGTAGTACTAAATGTATTCAATTTACCAAAAGAAATACTAAATATAATTTTTAGAAGAATTACTATCCCTAATTAAAGGAATATTTGGGCTGATGCTATAACTTTAAGACGAGAAGTTCAATAAATTATAAGATGAGTTACCTGTATATAAATTAACAAGGTAATTGAACATTAGATTTGATTTCTAAACCAAATGAAAATAGACTTTTTATAAATTTTTGTTTCAAGAAGCCTTTGAAATATTTTCCAAAAATTTTCTTCAGAAATTACCAAATTACTTAGCTAAGTGATATTCAAGCTTTCATACCCACTCATTATTACTATTGCCTGGTAAATAATCATGAAAAAACTATTAATCAAGCTTTTTAGATACTGCAACATATTTGAATGCATTTCTCAGATAAAGTTGTAACCAAGTCATTGAGAAAATGAGACACATCTAACTTGACATGATTAAAGGGTGTATTCCATGGCTTCAGTTTTGTTGGATTTATTTTTTTCCCCTAATGTACAATACTCATTTTAAATTTGTATTAGGACATTTTAGGTTTTTGAATGAGAAAACATCTTTGTGGTATATCCTAATTTTTGATGCAGTTCTCAATCATAAAAGTCATGTAGAAACATGAATTTTTTACCCAAGAGGACTTGAAGTTCTAATTGAATTAATAGGGAGTGAGAAGTTTTCCGAAAAGCCCATATTAAAGATTAATGGTTGATCACCCATTTACAAATCTGAGAGCATGTAAGTGTATTTGGTGGTTTGAACTAATTCAGTGAATAATTTTAACAACTTCATGAAGTACTTCCCCTTTAATCAACACCTTAAACCCTAATCTCTCTTGTAGATTATTAACATATTAAATTAACACACATCTAGTTGTTCAGATGAGATAATTGAGTACCTAAAAGGTGTAAAGTGAAGGTCACAACCAGAATGTGAAAGAGAAATCTGAGTCCAACACTCTATGACAGATTAAAACAACATTAAAGGTTGCTTTAAATGAATTGCTTTAAAAATTCTCAACCTCATGAGTCATCATAGAAATGCAAATTTAAAACCACAGTACGATAAATTCAACAAAAGCACAATAGTTAAAAATAGGGTTTCCCTGGCGGCGCAGTGGTTGAGAGTGCCTGCCGATGCAGGGGATATGGGTTCGTGCCCCGGTCCAGGAGGATCCTGTGTGCCGCGGAGCAGCTGGGCCCGTGAGCCATGGCCACTGAGCCTGCGTGTCCAGAGCCTGTGCTCTGCAGCGGGAGAGGCCACAACGGTGAGAGGCCCGCATACCGCCAAATAAATAAATAAATAAATAAATAAATAAATAAATAAATAAAAGCTAATATTAGATGATGGTATTAATCTGAGGTTGGAATTCTCACACATGGTGGTCTGAAATGTAAAACAATTTTGGGAAAAAATTTGGCATGATCTGTGAAAAGTGAACATATGCATATTTGGACAAGTAATTCCCAACATAAATGAATACATAATTTTAATGAGTATTTTGAAGGTCATGGTGTGAAAAACTGGAAGGACTGAATTGTCATAAACTCAAATGGGGAAGGTTGCAGGTATAATGCAATTGGATATCAAGTTTAATTTTCAAAAAGTTAAGCTTGAGAAACCCACTAGACATCTAAATGGAGACTGGGTTGGCAGTTACATATACAAAGCTTATAATAAGAGGATAAGCCCTTGGATTCTCAAATGTCTGGAGTGTGGAGAGATAAAGAGAAACCAGTAAAGGAAACTGAGAACAAGAATCCAGAAAAGTAAGAAGAAACAAGAATAGTATGTGTTCTTAGAGCCAAGAGAAAAATGTTTCCAGAGATAAGGGTATAACCAACTTGGTTAAATGCTACATGTAAGTTAAAGAACATAAGAACAAAGAAACAATGATTAGATTTAGCAATGTGGAAATCACTGTTGACCTAAATCAGAGATATTTTGGTTGAATGGTGAGACAAAAAAGAAAACTGGAATGTGTTTAAGAAAGGATGGGATATTATGACCAAATGAGATTTATTCTAATAATTCAAGGTTCAACATTAGGAAATCCATCAATATAATTCACTATATTTATAGAGAAGATATTACATGAACATGTCCCCAAATGCAGAAAAGGCTTGACAAAAACTGACATCCATTCCCAATTTAAAAAATACTCAATAAATTGAAACTGATAAATACTTTTTAACATAATAAAATGTATATTGAATCTTAAAGCTGGTCTCTTACTTAAGGGAAAAAACTAGCAGCAATCCCTTTAAGAGAAGGACATAAAAAGGATGCCCATGATCTTTACTATCATTTAACACTGTACTTCATGTATTGACCAATGTAAACAGAAGACAAAAAATTAAAAGGCATAAAAAATAATGAAGGAATAACCATATCTCTACTTGAAGATAAAATAATATTCTCCCTGGAAGATTCCAAGATAAACAATGACAAGACTACCAAAAATAAATTTTAAATCAGTAAGTTAGTATAATATGATATACGTATATATATTTTTCCATTAGATGGTAGAGGAGGTATATCTAAAATCTTTTTAGATAATTACTTCTCTATTTTGACTACACTGAGGTGGTTGGGAGGACAACATCCTTAAGTTTCCTTCTAATTTAAGGGATATGTGAATCACACCCTTCTAAAAGAAACTTCAATTAAAAGTAATTGAATATGTGTCTTTTGGTTGGAGCATTTAATCCATTTACATTTAAGGCAATTTTAGATATGTATGTTCCTCTTACCATTTTCTTAATTGTTTTGGGTTTGGTCTTGTATATCTTTTTCTTTTCTTGTGTTTCCCACATAGAGAAGTTCCTTTAGCATTTGTTGTAAAACTGGTTTGGTGGTGCTGAATTCTCTTAACTTTGGCTTTTCTGTACAGCTTTTGATTTCTCTGTTGAATCTGAATAAGATCCTTGCTGGGTAGAGTAATCTTGGTTGTAGGTTTTTCCTTTTTATCACTTTAAATATATCCTGCCACTCCCTCCTGGCCTGCAGAGTTTCTGCTGAAAAATCAGCTGATAACCTTATGGAGATTCCCTTGTATGTTATTTTTTGCTTTTCCCTTGCTGCTTTTAATATTTTTTCTTTGAATTTAATTTTTGTTAGTTTGATTAATATGTATCTTGGTGTGCTTCTCCTAGGGTTTATCCTGTATCGGATTCTCTGCGCTTCCTGGACTTGGGTGGCTATTTCTTTTCCCATGTTAGGGAAGTTTTCAACTACACTCTCTTCAAAATTTTCTCAGACCCTTTTTCTTTCTCTGCTTCTACTGGGACCCCTAAAATTTGAATGTTGGTGTGTTTAGTGTTGTCCCAGAGGTCTGTGAGACTGTCTTCAATTTTTTTCATTCTTTTTTCTTTATTCTGCTCCTTGGCAGTTATTTCCACCATTCTATATTCCAGCTCACTTATTCATTGTTCTGCCTCAGTTATTCTGCTATTGATTCCTTCTAGTGTATTTTTCATTTCAGTTATTGTGTTGTTCATCTCTGTTTCTTCATTCTTTAGTTCTTCTAGGTCTTTGTTAAACATTTCTTGTATTTTCTCGATCCATGCCTTCATTCTATTTCCGAGATTTTGGATCATCTTTACCATCATTACTCTGAATTCTTTTTCAGGTCGGTTGCCTATTCCTCTTCATTTATTTAGTCTTGTAGTTTTTACCTTGCTCCGTCGTCAGTAACATATTTTTTTGTCGTCTCATTTTTTTTGATGGGTGGGACTCTGTTCCTATCTTACTGGTTGTTAGGCCTGAAGCACAGACTAGCTGAATGGCTACAAAAACAAAACCCATATATATGCTGCCTAAAAGAGACCCACTTCAGACCTAGGGACACATAAAGACTGAAAGTGAGGGGATGGAAAAAGATGTTCCACGCAAATGGAAATCAAAAGAAACCTGGGGTAGCAATACTCATACTAGAAAAATAGACATTGAAATAAAGACTGTTACAAGAGATAAGGAAGGACACTACATAATGATCAAGGGATTAATCCAAGAAGAAGATATAACAATTATAAATATTTATGAACCCAACATAGGAGCACTTCAATATAAAAGGCAAATGCTAATAGCCATAAAAGAGGAAATCAACAGGAACACAATAATGGTGGGGGACTTTAACACACCACTTACACCAATGGACAGATCATCCAGACAGAAAATAAATAAGGAAACAAGATTTAAATGACACAATAGACCAGATAGGTTTAATTGATATTTATAGGACATTCCACCAGAAAGTGGCAGAATACACTTTCTTCTCAAGTGCACATGGAACATTCTCCAGGATAGATCACATCTTGGGTCACAAATCAAGCCTTGGAAAATTTAAGAAAATTGAAATCATACCAATAATCTTTTCCAACAACAATGCTATGAGACTGGAAATCAATTACAGGAAAAAAACTGTAAAAAACACAAACACATGGAGGCGAAACAGTGCACTGCTAAACAATCAAGAGATCACTGAAGAAATCAGAGGAAATGAAAAAAAAACATAGAAACAAATGACAGTGAAAATACGACGACACAAAACCTATGGGATGCAGCAAAAGCAGTTCTAAGAGGGAAGTCTATAGCAATACAATATCACCTCAAGAAACGAGAAAAATCTCAAATAAACAATCTAAGCTTATGCCTAAAGCAACTAGGGAAAGAAGAACAAGGAGAACCCAAAGTCAGTAGAAGGAAATACGTCATAAAGATTAGAGCAGAAATAAATGAAATAGAAATGAAAAAAACAAAGCAAAGATCAATAAAACTAAAGTTGGTTCTTTCAGAAGATAAACAAAATTGATGACCCTTTAGCGAAACCTATCAAGAAAAAAAGGGAGAGGATTCAAATCAATAAAATTAGAATTGAAAAAGAAGAACTTACAACTGACACGGCAAAAATACAAAGGATCATAAAAGACTACTACAGCAATTCTATGCCAATAAAATGGACAACCTGGAAGAAATGGAAAAATTGTTGGAAAGGTACAACTTTCCAATACTGAACCAGGAAGAATTAGAAAATATGAATAGACCAATCACAAGTAATGAAATTGAAACTGTAAATAAAAATCTTCCAAAAAATAAAAGTCCAGGACCAGATGGCTTCATAGGTGAATTCTATCAAACATTTAGAGAAGAGCTAACACCCAAATTTTCAAACTCTTCCAAAAAATTGCAAAGGAAGGAACACTCCCAAACTCATTCTATGAGGCCACCAACACCGTAATACCAAAACCAGACAATGATACTACAAAAAAAGAAAATTACAGACCAACATCACTGGTGAATATAGATGCAAAAATCCTCAACAAAATACTAGCAAACAGAATCCAATAACACATTAAAAGGATCATACAGCATGATCAAGTGGGATTTATCCCAGGAAAGCAAGGATTCTTCAGTATACACAAATCAATCAATGTTATCCACTATATTAACAAATTAAGGAATAAAAACCATATGATCATCTCAATAGATGCAGAAAGAGCTTTTGATAAAATCCAACACCCATTTATGATAAAAACTCTCCAAAAAGTGGACACAGAGGGAACCTACCTCAAGATAATAAAGGTCAGATAGGACAAACCCACAGCAAACATCATTCTCAGTGGTGAAAAACTGAAAGCATTTCCTCTATGATCAGGAACAAGACAAGGATGTCCACTCTTGCCACTCTTATTCAACATAGTTTTGGAAGTCTTACCCAGGTCCATCAGAAAAGAAAAAGAAATAAAAGGAATACAAATTGGAAAAGAAGAAATAAAGCTGTCACTGCTTACAGAAGACATGACACTATACATAGAAAATCCTAAAAATGCCACCCCTAAACTACTAGGCCTAATCAATGAATGTGGTAAAGTTGCAGGATACAAAATTAATGCACAGAAATCTCTTGCATTCCTATACACTAACAGTGAAAGATCAGAAAGTGAAATTAAGGAAACAATCCTATCTACCTACCATCACAATAAAAAGTATAAAATACCTAGGAATAAACCTTCCTAAGTAGGTAAAAGACCTGTACTCAGAAAACTATAAAACACTGATGAAAGAAATCAAAGATGACACAAACAGATGGAGAGATATACAATGTTCTTGGATTGGAAGAATAAATCTTGTGAAAATGACTAGACTACCCAAAGCAATCTACAGATTCAAAGCAATCCCTATCAAATTACCAATGGTATTCTCACAGAATTAGAACAAAAAATATTACAATTTGTATGAAAACACAGTAGACTGCGAATAGCCAAAGCAATCTTGAGAAAGAAAAATGGAGCTGGAGGAATCATGCTCCCCAACTTCAGACTATACTACAAAGTTATGGTAATCAAGACACTATGGTACTGGCACAAAAACAGAAATATAGATCAATGGAACAGGATAGAAAGCCCAGAGATAAACCCACGCACCTATGGTCACTTAATCTATGACAAAGGAGGCAAGACTATCCAATGGAGAAAAGACAACCTCTTCAGTAGTGGTGCTTGGAAAACTGGACAGCTACATGTGAAAGAATGAAATTAGAACACTCCCTTACACCATACACAAAAATAAACTCAAAATGGATTAGAGACCTAAATGTAAGACTGGACACTATAAAAAGACAACCCTCAGAATAGGAGAAAATATTTGCAAATGAAGCAACGGACAAAGTATTAACCTCCAAAATATACAAACAGCTCATGGAGCTCAATATCAAAAAACAAACAACCCAATCAAAAAATGGGTGGAAAACCTAAACAGACATTTCTCCAAAGAAGACAGACAGATGGCCAAGTGGCACATGAAAAGCTGCTCAACATCACTAATTATTAGAGAAATGTAAATCAAAACCACAATGAGGTATCACCTCACACCAGTCAGAATGGCCATCATCACAAAATCTACAAACAATAAATGCTGGAGAGGGTGTGAAGAAAAGGGAACCATCTTGCACTGTTGGTGGGAATGTAAATTCATACAGCCACTGTGGAAAACAGTACGGAGGATCCTTAAAAAACTAAAAATAGAACTACTATGTGACCCAGCAATGCCACTGCAGGCATATACCCTGAGAAAACCATAATTCAAAAGGACACATGTACCCCAATGTTCATTGCAGCACTATTTACAATAGCCAGGACATAAAAACAACCTAAATGTCTAGTGACAGATGAATGGATAAAGAGGATGTGGTACATTCATACAATGGAATATTACTCAACCATAAAAAGGAATGAAACTGGGTCATTTGTAGAGATGTGGATAGACCTAGAGACTGTCATACAGAGTGAAGTAAGTGAAAAAGAGAAAAAACAAATATCATACATTAACACATACATGTGGAATCCAGAAAAATGGTACAGATGAACCTATTTCCAGGGCAGGAATAGAGATGCAGATGTAGAGAATGGACATGTAGACACAGTGGGGGAAGGGGAGGGTGTGACGAATTGGGAGATTAGGACTGACATATATATACTACCAGGTGTAAAAAAGATAGCTAGTTGGAACCTGTTATAAAGCACAGGAAGCTCAGCTCGGTGCTCTGTGATGACAGATGGGTGGGATGCAGGTGGCGGGAGGGTGGTCCAAGAGGGAGGCAATATATGTATACATATAGCTGATTTTCTTCCCCATACAGCAGAAACTAACATAACATTGTAAAGCAATTATACTCTAATAAAAAAGTAATTGAATAATATTTTTAAGTTATACCCAAAAATATTAACTAAAATTTTAGCAATGACATAGACTATAGGCTTTTTTCCTAACATATACAAAACCAACACAACAATTAGAAAATAACAATTTATAAGATTGTAGCATTGTTATCATTTAAAGAATACTATTGGAAGCAACCAATATTTACAATAGTTAATACACAGGAATTGTCTCTAAGAGCAGACAGTGGAGTACAAGAAATCCATTGGACGATGAAGATAATATTTACAAAATCACAATGGACTGTTTCATCTAAAAGTTAATCATAAGGCACCAAATGCATACAAAGCAATAGTGATTTTAAGTCTGTGCTATTTATTGCAATGCCAGTAAATTTTCTTAGCTATTTCACTCATCAATTATAAAATTTCCAAAATCTATCTCTTTTATAATATAGATAATGTTCGATAAAGACAAAATCAAGGAATTTTCATTCCAAAGAATAAGTAACTTAAATCACAAATGATATCAAGGGGAAAACCCCCTAGATTTAAAACAATGTAAACACCAAGAGTCATTATGTAGTTTTGGTTAATGTTTTAAGTGATGAATCAATGGCAATATCAACAACATTTGAAGTGAAGTAAAGAGTAAAATAGTATAACCCACATCTTAAATTACAAACTAGTTGCCATACAAGCTCCAGTAGATAATACCTCTATAGGATTAATGATATGAAAGCCAAGAAATTTAATTAATGGAAATACTGTCTTTAAAAAAGTGAGCTGAGAAAAGGACAAAGTTAAAAGTTTTCAGAATTTTGGAAAATGTGAAAATGCAGGCAAATCATTTAAGACTTATCAGAAATATAAGGCATATGATTTTTACTTGAACTTGTAATACTATACCACGATTCAACTTTCATTATTTTTCCATCACAATATTTTTTGTTAAAATTAGTAATTATGTTAATATTTTAAAGTTTTAGAGACATTTATAACAGCTTTGTTTATAATACTTAAAAACTGAAAACATACTAAATGTCCAGTAACAAGGGACTAAGAGACTCTCAATGATTAAAATTATATTGTAAAATATAAGATGATTATGCAATAAGTTTTTATATAAAGAGAAACATGTCATCATTACTGTATGCATATAATATCCTTTTAAACTATACTACAAGCCTGTCTATATAAAACAAATATTAACAGTGACTATATTTAAATAGTGAGATCATAGATCAGTAATTTCTTCTACTCACATGAGTGCATTCTAAACTTTGAGGGATAAAATTAAGTATTTGTGCCATTCAAAAAGTGTCTAAAATAATTTTAGATAATAGTTTGTGTAATGAATCCCACCAATTTTATAAGGATCATAAGGAAGAAAATAGGATCCATTAGTAGCAACTGCAGTGTAGTATAGTGGTGAAAGCCTGACTGGAAATCATCTAAAGTGGGATTGCAAGGAGAGGAATAGAAACAATGAACACAGAAAATCCTTTCAAGGGGTTTTGCTGCAAAGTATAACAAGAAATACAATTTATCTTAGGGAAAGATTTAAAACCATAAACATGAAGCATTCAAAACAGGAAAGTGGAAAGTAAAAGGAAAGAGAATAAACTTAAAGAAACAAAAAGAAAATTATAATTATAGAAACATACATTAACATTTCAGAAGTTGGAAAATTGTAGAATTACTAAGTCCAAGAGCCATCTCTATTTTTTAATTCAATTTTTAAAAATTTGAAAAATCTCATTTAAAAAGTGAAAAATACACATACGATTAGAAATAAGAGATAAGCTAAAGTATAAAAGAGAATTCTATACCATATTATATTACATTTGAAATTTTTAATCCATTTGGATTATTTCTAGGAACATTAAAAATTATAAATGAAAATCAAGGATAAATATATAGCCTGATAAGACTAATCATCATAAAATAAAACAACTGTCCATGAAAAATAAAACAATAATTCAAACAATCTAAAAAAATTAAAAGCAACAGTCATATTTTCATCAAGATGTTCTATGAAAATTTTAAGAAAAAGTTATTTAAATCTATCTTAATTCTCCAGGTAACAGAAAGGGAGAAAAGCTTCACAATTCATTTACAAAACCAGCATAATCCTGATAAGAAAATCTATCAAATATAGCACAAATTAAGAAGACTGAAATACAGACTAACTTATGAATATGGATGCAAAATCTTAAATAAAATAATTGCAAATCAAACTCAGCAGTAAATTAAAAGAATAAACCATAACCAAGCAGAGTTCACCCTAAGAATTTTAAAATGATTTAATTTTAATATAATACATCATTTCAATGGGTCAAATGAGAAACCATTTAAAATCATCTTTACAGATGCTTACATTCTGTGAAAGTAATCTACTCCTGATAAGTTTTTATAACCTAAGTATACTTTTAAAATCTTTAAAATGATAATGAGCATATGTTTGAAATCAATATTTAGATAACATTAACAACTTCTTTAAAATAAAAATTGAAATAAAGAAAGCCAATTTCATAGATGTTATTTAATATTTTATACATATGTTGCACAATAAAATATAGACATAAGAGAGTAAAACCTTATGGTGAAAAAAATTAGCAATGTGTAATTTTATATATGTTACCACATTTTATCCATATAACACATAAATATTGTATAATAAAACGATAACAAAAATTGCATTGCAGTTTGGCTGTATCACTTCATAACTTTGTGTCCATGAGATAAATCACTCTGCTTCTTTAGACTGGTTTCCTATTCGGTACATTAATAGTATTAATAATAATTATTAGCTTATTTATTTTTAATAAATAAACTGCTTAATTTGAAAGATTTTGAAATAAAAATATTAATCAAAAGGTATAGTTTAATAGGTGTTTTGTGGTGTTTGGATTTATACTTATAGTGCCTAGAGCAATAAGTTAGCAATAAATATTAAATGTCTACTAAAAAATACAACATCCAAAAATATGAAAATATCATATATGTAAGAGGAATTCACTTATTTACAAACTTTATCTGTAAACTAAATTATGAAAAAAATTTTGTATGCCTGTCATTGTTTAATAAAATATGAAAATCACAAAGGATTTCTATATCTTTAAACATCATATTGTATTATTTTATCAAATGACTGGATAAAATGAAACGTAGATAGCTGTTTCTTTAATATCACAAGAAACAAAGAGTTGCAGATGATGAAATTGTATTCTAAAAAAATATTCCTGAACTATGGGAGAAGTAGACTTCAAAGAAAATATGGGGAAAAATTATAGAAAAGCAGCTTTACTTCTACATTTAAAACAAATTTGATCTTGACAATATTTTTAAAGTACTTAACCAATTTCAAGATGTTTTCTAGGTTACAAAATCCATTGTTTGCAGAAATGAGACAGGAAAAATGTATTTTCATAGATACAATGACAACACTAGTTAGAGAAAAGTGTACATTAATGAGGTAAAGACTCTAAATTGAAAGCACGATATGCCTTGAAATTTTAAAAGATCAGTTAGGTTGTGTGTGAAATTAGGCAGCACAAATCTTTTATTTTTCTCTTGAACTAGAAGTGCCGATTGCATACCAAAAAATAATGCACGGAAATGATGCACATCATTGCTTTTAATTGAGTGCTTAATATGCCCACTTTGCAAATCTAGCTTAAAGGTTTTTGTAATGAGGAAGACACAGAAAAAAAGTATATCTAAACGTCATCATGTTCTCATCTTCTCTATAAAGTATGATAGCCCACAAATGATTTCCATAATTGAAAAATACTACTAACTTCATAAATACATTCACAGAATCTCATCAAAAATAACATTTTGTTACGGAGGGCCAGACTTGCCATTTTAGAAATGATCAAAAAAAAAGTGATTTTAGGTTTAGTGAATGAATTTTCCCTCTTTGAAAATATTTTATTACCAGTGATATTTTTATAAATGATAAATTTTAACATGATTAGAAAATTGAGGTCATAACTATTTAACATTATATTATATATTTTTCAATGTCTACAGTCTACATTCCACCTCATCAAGTGCTTTCCAGACTCACAAGGTGAAGTTATTTTCCCCCATTGCCCTTCCATCCTTCCTTCTTTCCTTCCTCCCTCCTTGCCTACCTCCCTCACTCCCTCCCTTCCTTCCTTTATTCATTAGTAAATTCACTCATTCGACTAGCCTAATATGGCTTTTTTTGAATGTCTATTATGACATTTTATTGAGTGCCTAATATGGGACAGGCACTGTGCAAGTTACACAAAGAAAACAAAAATCACAATGCATCTCCTGTCTTTAAAAAGCTTATAATCTAAAAAGAAGTATACAAGTAATCATTGATTTCAACAGACTGTTGGTGCCAGTACCAGTACAAGTATGGAGGTAAACACAGAGTACAATGAGAGTTCAAAGCAGACAGAACAAAATGAAGAAATGGTTTCTCCAAGAATTTTCCTTCAATTTTCCAAGTTGAAGTTTAAGATGAGAGGATTCAGCCAGACAACAGTAGGATTGAGAAGATGAGCTGAGTTAAACACTGACATCATAATCAGAGGGAACAGTATTTATGAAAAGCTGGAAGAAGGAAACCCATGGCACATTCTGGTGTCTTGCAGTTTGTCTGGTAGCTAGAGAATAGTTAGAGGGAAAGAGGCAGCAAGAGAGAAGTTGGAGGTTGAAAACAAGGGCAGATTCCAGAGAGGCGTGTATTACTACCTATTTAAGATCAGTTTCTTCTAACTTACTCATCCCAACTCATGCCCTCTGACACTTCAGCCCAGTGTGTTTTAGTTTAGTGTTTTTCAGCCCTTGCCTATTTCTGGATTCTTCTACATTGCCTATGCAGTGGTGTAAGTCACTCCCATCTTAACTCAGGTGCATATCCCCTACATTGCATAAATAAAAACAAAATACAAAAATTTTCCGGGAAAGAAAATTTTGAGAAATTCCAATCTAGCTTGCTAAAGAAGCTTGTAAAAGATACACTTTAGTAACAAGAAAAAAAAACAATGCCAATTAGAAATGTCTGATAAAAAGAAAGAGCCATGTGTTAAACTGGGAATGAATATTATCAAACATTTATTGTGTAAATTAATAAGAAATTATCTTAATACAGGAATTACTAAATAAGATAGGCGTAACATGATGGAAAATAGAATATGTGTCAGGAAAGGATCATATGGTCCTTAAACTGTTCAAAAAGAATTTAATGATGTCGACTATGCTTCACATCTGTAAGTGAAATATGCGTTCCAAAAATTCTAAAAATTTATAGCCCCAAAACATATAAATAAAACACATCTTAAGAAAAAAATCAATTAGAAACATTCTAAACTTAGTTTCATCTAAAATATGGCTTCAAATTATGTAAAGCAAAAATATGGATAGAAAAAAATGAAAATAAAGAAATACACTATCATACTGAGATATATTTTAATACAGCTTTCATAGCAATTGATCCATTAATCAGAAAATAAATCAGAAATATAAAAGAGTTAAATAACCCAATTATCACAGTTCACAAAATGAACCTATGTAGAACTGCACTCCACTATCAGAGAAAGCATCTTTCCAAAATCAAAAATTTATACAATTTACCTGTATATTATGAAATAAATTAAGCCTTAACAAAATATAAATAATATCTACCATATATACTACCTTTATGAACAAATCAGAATTACATTAAAAATCAATTCAAAATAAATAACTTTAACATTTAGTGCAGTTAGAAGGGTTAATCTGTCTGACTGATCATAGGCTGACTTTGAAGAGACAGTCTGCCTTTGACGAAGTTCCAAGAAATTGGTTAAGGTCCAATTTAGTAAAACTACCCAAATAAATGGAGAGATAGATCATGTTTGTGTTTAAGGACCCCATCATAAAGATTTCATTTCTCCATCATATAATACATAAATGAATGAGATTTCAATCATAATTCCAATAAAATTTCTGCAGGAAATGAACAAGAAAATGCTGAAATTTAATGGAAGCACAAAGGTCAAGAATAGCCTAAAACTCATAAGGAAATGTAAGACTGGGGGAATTCATCATAATAGATAAGCAAAGCTCATAACAGAAGTTTATTAATGTAGACATTAAGTATGGAGATAAACATGTTAAGTAGACCAAACAAATTAAAAAGAGAATGGAAAAAGAGATCCACACAAAACAAATAAGGAAGCCCCATATGTGACAGATGATTCTAAATATTAATATATAGGTAAATACAGTAAGGTATAACAATTTGTTTTCTATATAAGAAAAAATGTAATTGGAACCTCACTTCACACCATACCAATATATGAATTTCAAATTGATTATGCTTCATATCTGTCAAGTAAAATATACATTCCTAAAATTCTGCAGATAGTTTATTTCTTCTAAACTTGTAAATGAAAGAATGAGAAAAAACTCAATTTTGAATATTTTAAACATATTTAATCTAAAAGCATTACGTAAACATGAAAAGCAAAATTTCAAGCCATTTAGAATAAAATACGAAAGAATATTTTTTGACTCAAAGGTATAAAAAATTTGTTTTAAAAGTTCAGAAAAACATAGCTCAAAGGAAAATATTTATAAATTTTACTACATTAAAACTGAAGTTTCTCTTCATCAGCAGTTACCATAAAGAAACGAAAGAAGATTGGGTGAAAATATTTTTAACATGTAACTTTAAAATATTTAGAATCCGTAACATAAAACAAATTCTTACAAATCAATTTTAAAAAAACCATCGCTCAATGTATAGGGTAAAAACCATAGCAGGTTTTTCACAGAAAAGGAAATACAAATGACCCTCCCCCCAAAATGCCATTAAATATATGCTCAGTCTCACTCTTAATTATAGATTAATTTTAAAAGCCATAATGAAAACATAATTCAAGAGCCTTATAATAGAAACTGGCAAAAAAACCCATTCTTAACTCTAGGTAGGAATGCAAATTGGTACAGGAATGTGTATATTATTGCCTTTTACTGAACTATTATTTCTTTTCACCATTTTATTATTTCCTTTTACTAGTGTTTCCTTTTACTAAAGTGAATGAGATGCAACAGGAGAGGAAGGCAGAAAAGATGAGTCATAAGGGAAGATCAGTGAGACACCAAGTGAGAGAGGACTCAGCTCACCATTCTTGAAGGGAACCACCAGCCAGGGGATGCAGGTAGCTTCTAAAAGCTGAGAATGATCCCAGGCTAACAGCCACCAAGGAAACAACGACCTCAGTTCTAAAACCACAGGACGTGAATTTTGCCAAAACTGAATGAGCCTGAAAGCAGATTCATCCTGGAGTCTTTAGAAAGAAATGCAGGGCTGATGACACCTTGATTTCTATCAGGAACGATCTGGAGCAGAGGAACCAGCTGAGCTATGACCCGGAGAAACTTTATGATAACTGGGTACTGTTTTAAGCTGCTAAAATTCTGGTAATAGGCAATAGAAAACCAATATAGACAGAAACTGGCTAACTGTCATTTAATTATTAACAGAGAATAAGTTCAAATAGCCATGGCACAAAGCTAATGTCAGTATTTTTTTAAATTTTAATTATGAAAACTCACCGTTTTTGATAAAGCAGCTAATTCATTTCTTGATGACCTTGTTTCCTTCAATACTTCAGTCACTGCCTCTTCATTCTCCTCAATATTAATATTAACATCTTGTATTGATGTACAGTAGAAATTAAATAGACTGTTAAGTTTATCTATCTCTTTCCTAAGAGAAAAAACAGTTGATTTTATCCACACTGAAGGGGAAATTTTATTTTAACTTATAGTTGAATTAGCTTCTGACTTAACCATGTAGATCAATGCAATTTATCTATTCCTAAAATTTTTCCCATCCCCAAAAAACTCCTGAAAAGTACTACTTAGATATAAAAAGTAAGTCGTGAAAAAAACTTCAATTTATGTTTCTGATGGAAAGGAACGGAGAGAAAAGTGATTTGTAAATTATTTTAAATAAACCACCTTTTGATTTGATTCCAGGTGAGAGACCTAAGCACCTTTGATTCAGAGGTTGGGTAGTACAGGGATGGAAAGGAAAGAAAAAAAGAAAGAGGAAAAAAATAAGAGAAGAGAAGAAGCTGTAAAAGTGGAAAGACCACACATTACTAACGCTCTGGTTTACTGTCTTATCTCCCTCACAGTTACAGAGCTAAGAAGCGGTAAACTGCAGCTTAGGAAAACAAGGGGCCTATTTAAGAGAAGTAGTTGCCAAGGAGATCTTTTTCCTATGTGACATATCACAGAAAAGACCAGTGCTAATCTGTAAGGCTACATAATCCTTTATCTTATCTGGTAGGTAGAAAACACGTTCCAAATGTAAAAGTCACTTTAAAGCATGGTCTTAGAGTTTAATATATGAAAAAAGTACAGTGAGAAAATGACAAAATTATAATTTGCATAAAATATTAGCAAGTAATACA
The DNA here is from genome assembly GCF_002837175.3 of Physeter macrocephalus. Classification (NCBI taxonomy): domain Eukaryota; kingdom Metazoa; phylum Chordata; class Mammalia; order Artiodactyla; family Physeteridae; genus Physeter; species Physeter macrocephalus. The sequence continues at coordinate 46,072,647 of NC_041232.1, forward strand.
GATAAGCCCAATTTTTTAAGACACCATAAACAAAATAATAGAGTGGGAGATTTATCTGAAACCCATATAAGAGATCAAAGATTAAATCATTTGTGTGTAATAAAATCCTACAATGCAATATGGAATGGAAAACTTACCCAAGAGACAAATGAGCAGAGAAGATAAACAAGAATTCACAAGAAAATAAATGCCAATAGCCAATAAATATATGATGTGTTTACTGAATTGGCCCAGGCTATGCTATCATGCATAAGTCTGATTTTAGGAGTAGAGTCAAATGGAACTGAAAGATATAACTGAAACTAAAAGATATAATTTCACAATATAAATGAAAATTAAAGCAACAAACAAATAGGCAAGAACCTTCTCCTTTACCCTTCCATATCTGGAGAGTACCGGCTTCCCATCAGAATTCTAGAAGCCAGATCAATAATGAGAGGTTGGGAGCCTGAGCATTTAAAATGTACATGTTTGGTTAAATTTCCTTCTTATGAAGTTAATTTTTCTTCTCTCAGTGGTATCCATTTCCCCAGTCCACATAATAAACTAGATTTTGACTAAGAAGTGAGCAATTGCCCTGTGTCATGGAATGCAGGAGCTAAGTATTGTTTTAGTTATCTCCTCACCCCTACTTCCTGAAGCATCAACTGCTGCCACCAATTCCTCAGCCTTCTAAGAAGTTTTCAGTGTAAAAGTTTGTTACTAGGTTTGCCCCCACTGGTACTTTAGATTTCATCATTCTTGTATCTGCTAAATCAGAATAAATTTAGAAGAATAAAATGGGAAGAATCATTTTACCTGTTAAGAATTACTATAAAGTAGAGCAATCAAGACACCAGAGAATATATGCTGTGTGTTTCCATTATATGGAATTCAATAACAGACCAAACTAACCATGGTGATAGAAGTCAGAATGGAGATGACCTTTTTAGGAGAATGGTATGGACTAAGAAGGAGAACAAGAAAAAAACTTCTAGTATGCTGGAAACTTTTTATATCTTAACCTGGGGCATGGTGACATGAGTGTATATACATATACATAAAAAATCATCAATTTATACATTTGATAGCACACATAATCATGTTTCTATATGTCTGTTAATTCTAAAAAATAGTGAAGGAAAATTAAACATATCTTTAAAATTTTATTTAATAAAGCATTTATGACTCCACTGATGTTTATAAAAGAACTTCTGGAAAATATACTTAAATGAGAAGAAAATTAACAAGTAAGTTATATGTTGTAATAATAATGAGTAAAGGAAGTAATAATAATATGCCTTATGGTCTATCTAAATATTAATTATAAAAATCACCAGCTAATTCTTATATTCAAAATTGAGAAGGAAAAATTTTAGAAAATGATACAAGATGGATAATGTTGTATTTGTAATTAATATGGACTAACATGTGTTTGTGCCAAATAGATTAATGAAAAAATTCTCTTGTCATCAAGAAAAAGAGGGCCCCCTCCTGCCCAAAAAAAGAAATGAACGAGAAGTTACAACTGACACCACAGAAATACAAAAGATCATAAGAGATTACTATGAACAAATATATTCCAATAAAATGGACAACCTAGAAGAAATGGACAAATTCTTAGAAATGTACAATCACAGAAGACTGAACCAGGAAGAAATACAAAATATGAACAGACCAATTACCAGTAATGAAATTGAATCAGTAATTTTAAAACTCCCAGTGAACGAAAGTCCAGGACCAGGTGGCTTCACAGGTGAATTCTATCAAATATTTAGAGAAGAGTTAACACCTATCCTCAAACTATTCCAAAAAACTGCAGAGGAAGGAACATTTCTGAACTCATTCCACATGGCCAGCAACACCCTGATACCAAAACCAGACTGAAATATCACAAAAAAAGAAAATTACAGGTCAATATAACTGATGGACACAGATCCAAAAATCCTCAACAAAATATTAGCAAAGGGAACCCAACAATACATTAAAAGTATCATACACTATGGTCAAGTGGAATTTATCCCAGGGATACAAGGATTTTTCAATATCCACAAATGAGTTAATGTGAATAAAAAGCATAGGATCATCTCAATAGATGCAGAAAAAGCTTTTGACAAAATTCAACATCCATTTTTGATAAAAACTCTTAAAGTGGGGATAGAGGGAACATACCTCAACATAATAAAGGCCATATATGACAAACCAATAGATAACATCATACTGATTGGTGGAAAGCTGAAAACACTTCCTCTAAGATAGGAACAAAGCAAGGTTGCCCACTCTGGTCACTTTTATTCATCATAGTCTTGGAAGTCCTAACCATAGCATCAGACAAGAAAAAGAAATTTTTAAAAATCCAAATTGCAAAGGAAGTAATATTGTTGCTGTTTGTAGATAACATGATAGTAATGATAGAAAATCCTAAAGACACCACCAGAAAGCTACTAGAGCTCATCAATGAATTCAGTAAAGTTGCAGGACACAAAATTAATATGCAGAAATCTGTTGCATTTCTCTACACTACCAAACTATCAGAAAGTAAAATTAAGGAAACAGTCCCATTTGCTATTTCATCAAAAAGAGTAAAATACCTAGGAATAAACCTTCCTAAGGAGGTAAAATACAGGTACTCAGAAAACTATAACACGCTGATGAAAGAAATTGAAGACTACACAAATAGATGGAAAGATATACTGTGTCTTTGGATTGGAAAAATTAATATTGTAAAAATGACCATACTACCAAAAGCAATCTACAGATTCAATGAAATCCCTATCAAAAGACCAATGGCTTTTTTCACAGAATTAGAACAAATAATTTTATAATTTTTAGGGAAATACAAAAGAGTGTAAATAATTAAAACAATCTTGAGAAAGAAGAACAAAGCTGGAGGAATCACCCTCCTTCATTTCAGACTATACTGTAAAGCTACAGTATCAAAACAGTATGGTACTGGAACAAGAACTGGCACATAGATCAATGAAACAGAACAGAGAGCCCAGACATAAATTCACACACTTACGGTCAATTAATCTATGACAAAGGAGGCAAGATGTACAATGGAGAAAAGACAGTCTCTTCAACAAGTGGTGCTGGGAAAACTAGAGAGTTACATGTAAAAGAATGAAATTAGAACATTTTCTCACACCATACAAAAATAAACTCAAAATGGTATAAAGACATAAATGTAAGACCAGAAACCATAAAACTCCTAGGAGAAAACATAGGCAGAACACTCTGACATAAATCGTAGCAATATTTTTTTGGATCTGTCTCCTAAAGCAAAGGAAATAAAATCAAAAACAAACAAATGGAACTTAAATTTTGCACAGCAAAGGAAACCATCAACAAAACAAAAACACAACTTACTGAATGGGAGAAAATATTTGTTAATGACATGATTGATAAGGGGTTAATATCCAAAATATATAAACAGCTCATACAACTCAACATCAGAAAACGAGTAACACATTCATAAAATGGGCAGAAGACCTGAATAGACATTTTTCCAAAGAAGACGTACAAAAGGCCAACAGGCACATTAAAAAATGCTCAACATCATTAATCATCAGATAGTAAATTAAAACCACAATGAGCTATCATGTTATGCCTGTCAGAATGGCTATCATCAAAAAGAAAACAAAAAAAACAAATTTTGGAAAGGATGTGGAGAAAAGGGATCCCTCCTACACTGTTGGAGGGAATGTAAATTGGCGCAGCCGCTGTGTAAAACAGTATGGCAGTTTTGCAGAAAACTAAAAATAGAATTACCATATGACCCAGCAATACTACTCCTGGGTATATATCTGAAAAATAAAAAAAACTCTAATTGGAAAATATACATGCACCCCAATATACATAGCAGCATTATTTACAATTGCCAAGATACGGAAGCAACCTAAGTTCCATCAGTAGAACGAATGGATAAAGAAGATATGTCTTGCATATATATGTGTGTGTGTGTGTGTGTGTGTGTGTGTGTGTGTGTAAAATGGAATATTGCCCAGCCATAAAAAAGAATAAGATTTTGAGCAGAAGCAAGAAGAATGACAATCCTGCTGCCTGTGGAACAAAAACCACATTTACAGAAAGACAGACAAGATGAAAAGGAAGAGGGCCATATACCAGATTAAGGAACAAGATAAAACCCCAGAAAAACAACTAAATGAAGTGGAGATAGGCAGCCTTCCAGAAAATAATTCTGAATAATGATAGTGAAGATGATCCAGGACCTCTGAAAAATAAAGGAGGCAAATGCTAAAGGAACTTCTCTAGGTGGGAAAAACAAGAGAAGAAAAGGACCTACAAAAACAAAACCAAAACAATTAAGAAAATGGTCACAGGAACATAAATATTGATAATTACCTTAAACGTGAATGGATTAAATGCTCCAACCAAAAGACACAGGCTTGCTGAATGGATACAAAAACAAGACCCATATAGACGCTGTCGACAAGAGACCCACTTCAGACCTAGGGACACATACAGACTGAAAATGAGGGGATGGAAAAAGATATTCCACGCAAATGGAAATGAAAAGAAAGCTGGAGTAGCAATACTCATATCAGATAAAATAGACTTTAAATTAAACAATGTTACAAGAGAAGAGGAAGGACACTACATAATGATCAAGGGATCAATCCAAGAAGAAGATATAACAATTATAAATATATATGCACCCAACATAGGAGCACCTCAATACATAAGGCAACTGTAACAGCTATGAAGTTTATAGCTATACAAGCCTACCTCAAGAAACAAGAAGAATCTCAAATAAACAATCTAACCTTAAACCTAAAGGAACTAGAGAAAGAAGAACAAACAAAACCCAAAATTAACAGAAGGAAAGAAATCATAAAGATCAGAGCAGAAATAAATGAAACAGAAACAAAGAAAACAATAGCAAAGATCAATAAAACTAAAAGCTGGCTCTTTGAGGAGATAAACAAAATTGATAAACCATTACTCAGACTAATCAAGAAAAAGAGGGAGAGGACTCAAATCATTAAAATTAGAAATGAAAAAGGAGAAGTTACAACA
>NC_041232.1:46078308-46101922 GCF_002837175.3 Physeter macrocephalus
TATCACTGATGAATATAGATGCAAAAATCCTCAACAAAATACTAGCAAACAGAATCCAACAACACATTAAAAGGATCATACACCATGATCAATTGGGATGTATCCCAAGGAGCAAGGATTCTTCAATATATGCAAATTGATCAATGTGATACAGCATATTAACAAATTGAAGAAGAAAAACCATATGATCATCTCAATAGATGCAGAAAAAACTTTTGACAAAATTCAACACCCATTTATGATAAAAACTCTCCACAAAGTGGGCATACAGGGAAACTACCTCAACATAATAAAGGCCATATATGATAAGCCCACAGCAAACATCATTCTCAATGGTGAAAAACTGAAAGCATTTCCTCTAACATCAGGAACAAGACAAGGATGTCCACTCTCACCACTCTTATTCAACATAGTTTTGGAAGTCCAAGCCACAGCAATGAGAGAAGAAAAAGAAATAAAAGGAATACACATTGGAAAAGATGAAGTAAAACTGTCACTGTTTGCAAATGACACGATACTATATATAGAGAACCCTAAAGATGCCACCAGAAAACTACTAGAGCTAATCAATGAATTTGGTAAAGTTGCAGGATACAAAATTAATGTACACAAAGCTCTTGCATTCCTGTACACTAACGATGAAAAATCTGAAAGAGAAATTAAGGAACCACTCCCATTTACCATTGCAACAAAACTAATAAAATACCTAGGAATAAGCCTACCTAGGGAAACAAAAACCTGTATGCAGAAAACTATAAGACACTGATGAAAGAAATTAAAGATGATACCAACAGATGGAGAGATATACCATGTTCTTGGATTGGAAGAATCAACACTGTGAAAATGACTATACTACCCAGAGCAATCTACAGATTCAATGCAATCCCTATCAAATTACCAATGGCATTTTTTATGGAACTAGAACAAAAAATCCTAAAATTTGTATGGAGACACAAAAGACCCCGAATAGCCAAAGAAGTCTTGAGTTAAAAAAACGGAGCTGGAGGAATCAGACTTCCTGATTTCAGACTATACTACAAAGCTACAGTAATCAAGACAATATGGTACTGGCACAAAAACAGAAATATAGATAAATGGTACAGGATAGAAACCCAGAGATAAACCAATGCATCTAAGGTCAACTAATCTATGACAAAGGAGGCAAGGATATACAATGGAGAAAAGACAGTCTCTTCAATAAATGGTGCTGGGAAAACTGGACAGCTACATGTAAAAGAATGAAATTAGAACACGCCCTAATAGCATACACAAAAGTAGACTCATAATGGATTAAGGATCTAAATGTAAGACCGGACACTATAAAACTCTTAGAGAAAAACATAGGAAGAACACTGTTTGACATAAATGACAGCAAGATCTTTTTTGATCCAATTCCTAGGGTAACAGAAATTAAAACAAAAATAAACAAATGGGATCTAATGAAATTTAAAAGCTTTTTCACAGCAAAGGAAACCATAACCAAGATGAAAAGACAACCCTCAGAATGGGAGAAAATATTTGTAAATGAATCAGCAGACAAAGGATTAATCTCCAAAATATATAAACAGCTCATGCCACTTGATATTAAAAAAACAAACAACACAATCCAAAAATGGGCAGAAGACCTATATAGACATTTCTCCAAAGAAGACATACAGATGGCCAAGAAGCATATGAAAAGCTGCTCAACATCACTAATTATTAGAGAAATTCAAATCAAAACTTCAATGAGGCATCACCTCACACCAGTTAGAATGGGCATCATCAGAAAATCTACAGACAACAAGTGCTGGAGAGGGTGTGGAGAAAAGGGAACCCCCTTGCACTGTTGGTGGGAATGTAAATTGATACAGCCACTATGGAGAACACTATGGAGGTTCCTTAAAAAACTAGAAACAGAAATTACCATAAGACCCAGCAATCCCACTACTGGGCATATATCCAGAGAACACCATAATTCAAAAAGACACATGCACCAAAATGTTCATTGCAGCTCTATTTACATAGCCAGGTCATGGAAGCAACCTAAATGCCCATTGACAGACGAATGGATGAAGAAGATGTGGTACATATATACAATGGAATATTACTCAGCCATAAAAAGGAATGAAATTGGGTCATCTGTAGAGACGTGGATGGATCTAGAGACTGTCATACAGAGTGAAGTAAGTCAGAAAGAGAAAAACAAATATTGTATATTAATGCATATATGTGCAACCTAGAAAAATGGTACAGATGAACTGGTTTGCAGGGCAGAAATTGAGACACGGATGTAGAGAACAAACGTATGGACACCAACGAGGGAAAGCGGTGGGGGGATGGTGGTGGTGGTGTGATGAATTGGGAGATTGGGATTGACATGTATACACTAATGTGTATTAAATGGATGACTAATAAGAGCCTGCTGTATAAAGAAATAAATGAAATTCAAAAATTAAAAAAAAAAGAATAAAATCTTGTCATTTGCAACAACATGGATGGACTTTGAGGGTATCACGCTAAGTGATATAAGCCAGACAGAGAAAGACAAATACTGTATGATATAACTTTTATGTGGAATCTAAAAACTAAAAGAAACTGATGAATACAACAAAAATCAAACAGACTTACAGATATAGAGAAAAAACTAGTGGTTACCAGTGGGGAGAGGGAAGTGCGGAGGGCAAGAAAGGGTTTAGGGGATTAAAGTTACGAACTATTATGTATAAAATAAATAAGCTACAAGGATATATTGTACAACACAGGGAACGTAACCAATATTTTATAACTACAAATGCAGTATAACCTTTAAGATTGTGAACCACTATGTTGTATAACTATAACTTATATAATATTGTTTTTATACTATATCTCAATTAAAAAAATAATGTTTAAGCCCATGTTGAAATAGACATCAGATGTGAGGAAATATAAATATCTTAATAAGTGCATGTTATCCAGATCACAGGATGATGTACAAACTTTTGCTCTTCATTTGGCTTATATTTACTTGACTCTAGCTCCATGAGTATGACTTTTTCTGTACTAAATCACTGATAAGTTTGAATAAATAAAAATTGTATATCATACAGAAACATGAAGAATTTAAAACCAACAAGAGGAAGTAGAAGAATATCATAAAATACAAATACATCAGAAATGTAATAAAAAGTCAATTAATAATATGCAAAATATAACTAATCTATATATTTAAAATATTACATTTTATTAGAAATCAAAAAAATATGAGTTTAATTAATTAGATGCTATGCTTATAATTAATACAAGGCTATATAATTTGTTTTTTATAATATCCCATGCTGGAATATTTTTTCAAAGAGTCACTTTTTCACATAGTTAGCAGGGATATATATTGTTATAGCATAGCCACAGGCAATTTGACAACATGTATCAAGAGCTTTACAATGACACAGAAAAATACTTCTTTAGGAATTTATATACAATTAGTTTACATATGTAAAAGACATATTTTAATTTATACATAAACTTGGTAACAAGATAGATGTGGCAATTTAGATTCTTCCCTTTCTCTTTATCTGAATTTCTTATACAGGAATATACATTACATTTTTGTATTTTACTTCTAAATGCTATAAATAACATTTGTGAAAAATACTTACTTGTAGGCTTCTATGCTTATTTCATCATCATGAATATCCTTTTCCATGTCTGTTTTATTTTGTTTAGCTTTGAATTTGACTTTTTCAAGATTTTCTACAGCTCCTTCACGTTCTCCATGAACCTGTTTGTATAGTTCCATTACCTAGAAATAAAAATGTGTGTGCTAATATATGCATTTAATGGCTAATTAAAATAATCAGACAAGAGAAAGATCAGAGAAGGGAGTTAAAGTAGTTTTGATTTAGATTATAAACGTTCTTTATATCATTTTTCTTTCCATATTTAGTCTACTGTTTAGCACAGTAGTTTCAGGTTTCTTTTACCCTGAGGGGCATCAATACTAGAGATGTAGAAAAGTTACTGAAGAAAATGACTTTAATATCCCAGTTAACATGACCAAAATAAAATCATTATTTTTTTACCTACAAAAACTATGACTTTTTATTGTTCAAATATTTTATTGTAGAAAAATCAGAAAACACAGATGAAAAAAGAAAATTTTATAAATTACCTATAATCTTCTCACTCATGAATAACCATTACTATCTTAATGCAAGGGTCCAAAATATTCCATTTTTATTGTTTTCATTAATTATTAGATATCATAAACCTACTCCCTTCTCTCTCCAGGTCTCTCTTCTCTGTCAGACTAAAGGGAAAGCGTGGTTGTAGTGGTCATGGTTGGAAGGAACTACAGTTCAGGATGTCCTGTTGGAAAGTTGGAGGGAGAGGAGTAGAACAAGGTACTAAGGAGGGAGCAGTCCTTTACCCAGGGGCCGAGTGGTGGATCTATATGAGGCAGTAGCCTCCCGAAAAAAGCAGTAATTTTCATTAATTTTTATTTTATTTCATTGAATTAATTTTATTATAACATTTAACACGATTATCTATCTTTTAACAAAATTTTAAGTGTACAACACAGTACTGTAGGCACTATGCTGTACAGCAGGTCTCTAGAACTTATTCATCTCGTATAACTAAATCTTTATATCCAGTGAAAAACAACTCTCCATTTCCCCTCCCCAAGCCCCTACCAACTACCATTCTACTCTGTGCTTCTATGAGTGTGACTATTATAGATACCTCATGTAAGTGGAATTATGCAGTAGTTATCTGTGACCTGCTTATTTACTTAGCATAATAATGTTCTCCAGGTTCCTCCATGTTGTCACATATGGAAGGCTTCCTTCTTTTTAAAGGCTGAATTATATTCCATTGTATACATATACCACATACATTTTAGAATTAGCTTGTCAAGGTCCATAAAGAAACCTGTTGAGATTTTGTGACTGTATTTAATTTACAGATCAATTTGGAGCGAATGCTACAAAATTTAGCCTTCTAATACATTCACATATTTATCTATGTAGCACTTTTAAATTTCTCTCAGTAATATTCATAGTTTTATGAATAGGGGCTTTGCATATCATTTGTTACATTTATTCCTAGATATGTTTTATTTTATGCTCTAACAAATGCTATTTTTAAATAAATTTTATTTTCAGATTTGTTGCTGGTATATAGTAATGTATGGATTTTAAAATTTTACCTTTGTATGCAACTGTAATTCAACTGTGGACTTGTCTAGATTTTATGTGTACATAATTACACAGTCTGTGCAGCAAAGGAAACCATCAACAAAACAAAAACACAACCTACCGAATAGAAGATATTTGCAAATCATATAACCAATAAGGGGTTAATATCCAAAATATATAAAGAACTCATACAACTCAACAACAACAAAAAAACAAACAACTCAATTTTAAAATGGGCAAAGGGGATAAACAACAAGGTCTTACTGTATAGCACAGGGAACTATATTCAATATCCTGTGATAAGCCCTAATGGAAAAGAATATAAAAAAGAATGTATATGTATGTATAACTGAATCACTTTGCCATACAGCAGAAATTAACACAACACTGTAAATCAACTATACTTCAATTTTAAAAAATGGGCAAAGGGGCTGAATAGACTTTTTTCGGGGGGGTCCTGTTATCCTGTTTCTTTTTTTTTTTTAATTTTTATTGGGGTATAATTAATTTACAATGTTGTGTTAGTTTCGGGTGTATAGCAATAGACTTTTTTCCAAAGAAGACATACAGATGGCCAACATGAAAAGGTATTCACCATCACTAATTATTATGGAAATGAAAATAAAAACCACAATGAGATTTTACCTCATGCCAATTAGAATGGTTATTACCAAAAAAAGGAAGAAATAACAAGTGTTGAGAGGATGTGGAGAAAAGGGAATCCTTGTGAACTGTTAGTGGGAATGCAGCCACTATGGAAAACAGTATGGAGATTCCTCAGAAAAATTAAGAATAGAACTACCATATGATCCAGCTATTCCCCTTCTGGGTATTAATCCAAAGAATATGAATACACTAATTTGAAAATATATATGCACCCCAGTGTTCACTGCATCACTATTTACAATAGCCAAGATATGGAACAACCTAAGTGCCCATCAAGGGATGAATGGATAAAGAGATAAAGAGATGTGGTACACACACACACACACACACACACACACACAAACACACACATATATATAAAATGGATACTACTCAACCGTAAAAAAAGAAAGAAATCTTGCCATTTGTGACAACATGGACGGTCCTTGAGGGTATTATGCTAAGTGAAATAAGTCGGATGAAGGAAGACAAATATCGTGTGATTTAACTCATATGTGGAACATAAAAAACAAACAAAAAATTCCAAAATAAGTGAACAAACCAAACCAAACCACAGAAACATGTAGATACAGAAAAGAGAGTAGTGGTTACCAGAAGGGAAGGGGAGGGAGAAGTGGGTAAAGGGGGTCAACTCTATGGTGATGGATGGTTATCGTGTATACAGAAGAAGATATATCATGTTATAAACTTATAAAAATATATAACATTTAAGAGAAGGCACAAGTAAATATCAGGAATGAAAAAGGAAAGCACTACATATTCTATATTCTACAGACTATAGAAAAGATAAAAGGATACTAAGAAAGTCTTCCAACAAAATTTGAAATTTTGATGAAATGGACATATTCTTAGAAAACTACAAATAACCAAAATGGACACACAAAGAAACAGAATAACTGAACAGTCTTATTGAGGAAATTGAATTTGTAATTAAAAACCTTTCCAAAACAAACAAACAAGAAACAAAACTGGAAAACTTTAGCTAGATGGCTTCAATAGTAAATGCTAATTAATGTTAGTCTTTCGCACTCTTCCAAATAGGAAAAGAAGAAATACTCCCAAGTTACCTTTAAAAATCTAGCAAACCCTTAAAACCAAAACCTGACAAGGACATTATTGAATAATTATATGACCTTATTATTCATGAATTTAGCTTTAAAACCCTAAACAAATAATTAGCAAATCAAGTCTAGCAACATGTAACATCTTACTTAATAGAAAAAAAAATTTTAATTCTTCCCCTTTGAAACTGGGAATGTGACAATGATGCCAAATATTACTCCTTCTAGTCAGCATTGTAGTGGAGATCTCAGCCAGTAAAGGTCCTAGCCTTACTAAAGGCAATAAAATACAGTAAAATGTATACAGATTTGGAAGGGGAGGACATAAAACTGTCCCTATGTACCCATTAATTTCTAGAATAGCACAGATACTTGTAACCTCTACAAGATTTTCCTTTAGGCACAGGAACGTAGGGGTAGAGACTTTGGCAGAGAGCCAGGATTATACCAAGATGATGGGATAAGCAAACAAGGAGCTCAGGAAACATAATAGAATTTCTACCATCAAAGGAAGAAAAGCAATAAATAATGACCTGTGTCCAATTTGTCCCATAGGTATTGCTGGGGTGGTGTTCTCAGTGTTGGGGGCATTGGTGATATCATATGAGGCAAATTCATCTCCAAGGAAAGCTCTTGGACGGGCTCATTGTGGGACTGGTACAACCTTCCCACATGGATACTCTCCTAGGTTGATGTTAATAATATTTTTGTGGCTCCATGGTGTTATGAGACTGAGCTGCTTGTAGAATTTGAAGGTCACATCGAGCCTTTGAGCTTAGTTTGCAAGTAGCAATGTATTAAGGCTCAAGAACATTGGCTAGAGGTCTTGCATTATTTAAGCTGTTGGGTTGCTTCAGCAGGCCTTTAGCCAGAACCTCAGTCAAGACAGCAGAATAAAACAAAACAAAACAAAGCTATATTACAAACAAAACACTATCTTACACTTCTCCAACCCTCTAGCGATCATGAATTTGCTTTCTATCTTTATGGGTTTACCTATTCTGGATATTTCAGGTAAATGAAATCATATAATATGTGATCTTTTGTACCTGGCTTCTTTTAGCATAATGCTTTAAGGTTTACCCATGTTGTGACATACATCAATACTTCATTTCTTTTTATGGCTGAATAATATTCCATGGTGTGGATGTATTACATTTTGTTTAGTCATTCATCAGTTGAGGGGCACTGGATTGTTTCACCTTTGTCTGTTCTGAACGGTGCTGCTATGAACATTTATGTACAAGAGTTTTTTTGTTTGTTTTTTAACATCAGTTTTCAATTATTTGGGGGTATATACCTTGGAGTGGAGTTGCTAAAGCATATGGTAATTCTGTTTTGCTTTTTGAGGAAACACCAAACTGTTTTCCACAGTGGCTCTACCATTTTACATTCCCACCAGCAGAGTACAATGGTTCAAGTTTCAGCACATCCTCTCCCAAACTGGTTATTTTACACTTTATTTTTAACTTTATCCTAATGGGTATGAGTGGTATCTCATTGTGGTTTTGGTTTGCATTTTCCTAATGACTAATGATGTTAAGCATCCATCTTTCATGTGTTTGCTGCCCATTTCTATGTCTTTTGGAGATATGTCTACTCAAGTCATTTGCCCATTTTTAAATGGGTTGTTTGTCTTTTCTGGCTGTTGAATTATAAAAGTTCTTTATATATTCTGGATACTACACCTTTTGTAATATATAATTTGCAACATTTTCTCTCATTCTGTAGGTTGTCTTTTTACTTTTATGGTAGTGTACTGTGATGCACAAAAAGTTTTAATTTTGATGAAGTCCAATTTCTCTATTTTTTCTTATGTCATTTATGCTTTTAGTGTCATATCTAAAAAAAACCATTTCCAAATTCAAGGTGATGAAGATTTACCCCTAAGTTTTCTTTTAAGAGTTTTATAGTTTTAGCTCTTACATGTAGAATTATGATCCATTTTTAATTAATTTGTGTATGTGCTGGGAAGTAGGAGTCTTAACATTACTCTTTTGAATGCATGTGGATATCCAATGTCCCAGCACCATTTGTTGAAGAGACTACTCTTTCCCCACAAATGGTCTTGGCACACTTGTCAAAAGCAATTAACCATAGATAAATGGGTTTATTTCTGCAATCTCAATTCTACTCTCTACTTTTCTGTATTTATGCAAATGCCACTTTTTTTTGCTTCCTACAGCTTTGTACTAAGTTTTAAAATCAGAAAGTGTGAGTTCTCTAAGGTCTCCTTCCTTTCCAAGACTGCTTTGGCTTTTTGGGATCCCGTGCAATTCCGAATGAATATTAGAACAGGCTTTTCGATTTCTGCAAAAAGATCTTGAGACTTTGTCAGATATTGCATTTAATCTGAAGATAGCTTTGGGTACCACTGACATCTTAATATTAAGTCAAATCCGTGAACACGGATTATCTTTCTATTTATTTAGGTCTAATTTAATTTATTTCAGCAAAATATTATAGTTTTTAGTGAACAGGTCTTGCACTTTATTGATTAAATTTATTCCTACTTTATCATTTTTAATGGTGTTAAGTAGAACTTTTCTTAATTTCATTTTTGGATTGTTCAAAACTAGTATATGAAAATACAACTGAGTTTTGTGTGTTGAGCTTGCATCCTGAAACTTTACTAAACTTGTTTATTAGCTCTAATAGTTTGTTTTGTGAATTCTTCATGATTTTCTATATATAAGATCATGTCCTCTGCAAATAGAGATAATTTTACTTCTTCCTTTACAATCTGGATGCCTTTTATTTATTTTTCTTGCCTATCTGCTTTATTAAAAGTCCATTGATTTAAATGTTAATCTCATCCAAAAAACTGCTTCACGGAAACATCTATAATAATGTCTGATCAAATACCTGGGCATCCTGCCCCAGCCAAGTTGATGCAAAAAATTAATCATCACAGTGATTCTGATAAGCTCTACACAAAGGCTGCTATTTTCTTGATCTGCTAGAATGCATTTTCATATTTTCCTCCCATTACCAAGCATGGTCTTCCAGCTGCTCAACAACCCTGCTTCCCCTGACGCAGACATGCCTGTGTCCGCTATCAGGGAAAAACACACTAAAATAATAAAGGGATACCAGTTCACACACCCATTGACAAACTTTAAAGTATGACAATAAAAATGTTGACAAAAATGTAAGGTGGATAAGTTAGGATTGGGTTTGGCTATAGCAGAAATAAGTCAAATAAACAAGATTATAGTTTATTTTTCTCTCCCAGAAATAGATACAAGGTATCTTCTGCCTTTCTATTCAGCCATTCTGGATCTGGGTTCCATTCCCAAGGTTGCTTTGTGCTATAAAATCGAATCAGAGCTGCAGCTATCATATCTGGGTTGCTGTAAGTTTAGAAGATGGCTAAGGGTGCTACTTCTGACTGAGTCAGTCCATTTCAAGAAGCTTTCCTAAAAAAAACCCTATATAACTCCTACCTAAATCTCATTAGAAATACCATGAGTAAAGGCAATTTGGGGGATGACTTTTAGCCTGACACATTGCCATCCAACTAAATAAGGGGGCTACTATAAAGAAAAAATGATACTACTAGAATTCTTGTCCACAGTGGAGAAATGGGACGTCTCCAGCACTGCTACTACTTTAGGAATATAAGCTGTCAGAGACACTTTGGAGAGCAATGTGATTTTATCTAATGAAGTTGAAAATGTATATAACCCATGACGCAGTACATACTCCACTAGATATACAGCCAAGAAAAATTCACATGCACATAGAGAGGAACATGATCATGGCTGCTTATTGTTTACAGTCAAATCAGCATTGTAGTCAAATACTGGAAACAAGGCAGATGACCAAGAGAAAATGGTAAATAATAAATCGTGAGATATCTATTTGATGGAAGATGGCAAATAAAATGAACTAAATCTGTATGTATCAATAGTAGCTTGATCTCCAAAATAACGTCAGATTGAAAAATAAGTTGCAGGGCTTCCCTGGTGGCGCAGTGGTTAAGAATCCGCCTGCGAATGCAGGGGACACGGGTTCCATCACTGGTCCAGGAAGATCCCACACGTGCGGCATAACTAAGCCCATGCGCCACAACTACTGAGCCTGCGCTCTAGAGCCCGCAAGCCACAACTACTGAAGCCTATGCACCACAACTACTGAAGCCCACGCACCTAGAGCCCGTGCTCCACAACAAGAGAAGCCACCACAATGAGAAGGCTGCGCACCTCAACAAAGAGTAGCCCCCACTCGCTGCAACGAGAGAAAGCCCATGCACAGCAATGAAGACCCAACGCAGCCATAAATAAATAAATAAATAAGATAAATAAATTTATAAAAAAATAAGTTATACAATGTTTAATAATATTAAAAACAATACTATGCAGTGTGCGTACATACATACAGTATGTATAAAATTATTCAAATTTTGCCTAGAAACAGAAGTTCATGGTGAGGTTATCTTTGGAGAATGAGGGCAGAAAATGGAACAAATATAGGAGACATTTAATGACTTAATTTATTAACTTTAAATGATCAAGAACAAACATGATACAAATTTGTTCATTTAGTGGCCGTTAAAATAATTTATTTTTCTGGGCTTCCCTGGTGGCGCAGTGGTTGCGCATCCGCCTGCCGATGCAGGGGAACCAGGTTCGCGCCCCGGTCTGGGAGGATCCCACGTGCCGCGGAGCGGCTGGGCCCGTGAGCCATGGCCGCTGGGCCTGCGCGTCCGGAGCCTGTGCTCCGCAACGGGAGAGGCCACAGCAGAGGGAGGCCCGCATACCACACACACACACACAAAATAATAATAATAATAATTTATTTTTCTATAATATGATCCCACAATAGGAGAGTTAAATGTTAATCATTAACAAGATTTTTCATGTCAGTTACATATTTTCATCAACAGTGAAATTGATGACATTCTTAGTTTGATTTACGGCTTCAAATAATACCATATTGTGTTAAATCTCCAAAATCGTTTTAGTAGACTACTAAATATTATTAATATTCCTAAGTTTAAAAAGTATGGGAAAAGTTTAAATGAATATCAATCAACTGTATTGTGTATCGCTTGATAATTCCTTTAGAAAATAAATAGCAGGTCAATTTTCAATGAGAATGAACCCTTGAAAGATATGTTAACTTCTTATAGTTGAAATTTTTATAACTAAGAAACAATCTGTAAAATGCAAATCCATTCATTTATTCTTTTACCTCAAATTTTTTCTGACAATATTCCTTCAGGGCTACAAGTTCCTGGTCTCGCTTTGCAAGCAGCAGAGGGCGGTGTTTAATCATGTAGTCTATGTCTGCTTGAAGCTTTGCATTAGCTTCTTCTAATTTCTCCTTTTCCTCCTCCAAACGTTTTAGTCGATGAGTTTTATCTTCAAGGTGCCATCGTAGTTCTACAATATCTCTCAAATAGACCTCGTGTTCTAGACATATGACGATAAGTTAAAAAAGAAAATCAAATTTTAAAACAAAAGCTCCAGAAGGACATCTTTATTTGATAATAAATATGAAATATTTTAGTTTCAGAAATTACTTATCTGTGAATCTTACTAAATCTAAAATAAGTTACTTTTTTAATTTTTATTTTTTGGCCATGCCATGTGGCATGCAGGATCCTAGTTCCCCGACCAGGAATGGAACCTGTGCCCCCTGCAGTGGAAGCGTGGAGGCTTAATCACTGGACCGCCAGGTAAGTCCCTAAAATAAGTTATTTTAGTATTGCACTAAAAATATATTGCTTTCTTCACTCACCATCAAAGGGATTAAACTATACAAAAATCACCTGAAAATTATAAAAATAACTCATATAAAATTAATATATGAAATAAAGTTTATCCACAAAAATAAAGATTATGTTGAAAACAGAATAATCTCACAACAGTAAAATTAAAACAAATTAAAACGCACAGATCTAGTGATAAACCTAACATGAGTTGTGCAAGGCCTATAGGAAGAAAATGACAAAATGCTATCAAACAATAGAGAAGAGAATTTGAATAAACTGATAAAAATTTTCTGCTCTGTATAAAAATATTTGAAGTAATAAATATGGAAATTTCCCTCAAATAAAATAAATATAAATTATAAATTAAATGTCAATTAACAGACTAGGACAATTTTAGAGAAACTATATAAAAGATTTCCTCCTTACACTGTTAAATTTCTAAGGTTAGCCTAACCTTGAACTCTTGGAATAAAATTAGATTGGCTAGCTTGGGGGTCTTTTCATCTTTTTAAAAATAAACTTATTGGTGGGTTTTGCTGTTGTATTCACTGAAGATACTTTGCATACATACTCGTGATTTGGGCTTATAATTTTCCATATTTGTACTGTCCTCATCTAATTTGCTTTATAATTTATGCTAGCTTCTTATATCAGTTGTAGTTTCTTTTATTTCTGTTCTCTATGATCTTGTGGAAGTTTAAAATTGCATGTAAAGTTCTATTGCCCTAGTATGTATGTATATATGTACATATTTTGCAGGGAAGGATTATTAGTTATTAAGTCAAAGGCTATATGCATATTTTGGTTATCTATTTATTCATCAATCCATTTTTTCTGTGAATTTATCCAGTTCATCACAATTTCAATAATATTCTAAGAGATTTGTTCTGAATATCTTCCTTATTATTAATCACTGTTACCTTTTTAGATACCATTTTCATTTCTTTTTTTTTTTTTTGCGGTACGCGGGCCTCTCACTGTTGTGGCCTCTCCCATTGCGGAGCACAGGCCCCGGACGCGCAGGCCCAGCGGCCATGGCCCACGGGCCCAGCCACTCTGTGGCATGTGGGATCCTCCCAGACCGGGGCACGAACCCGCGTCCCCTGCATCGGCAGGCGGAATCCCAACCACTGCGCCACCAGGGAAGCCCACCATTTTCATTTCTAATTGGATTTATTCGTATATTTTCTCTGTGTTCTTGATTAATTTTGCCATTGGTTTTCCATTTTTTTTTTATTATTCTTTTTTTATTGATCAACATGTAGTTCTGCATATCTTTGGAATTATATATATTTCATTATTTAACAATTTTGTGATTGGTTTTCTGTTTTTTTCTTTGTATTTATTTTACTTTTATTTTTCTAAATTCTGAAGTCATATATTTCAATAACTATGAATCCATCTTCTTTTCTGATATTATAAAAGCTATTGATTTTCCCTTAAATAATAATTTAGCTTTTTTCACTCGTGAAGATAATTTTAGTAAGATTTAATGATACAGCTCTAAATGTTTTCTAATTTCTTGAATTTGTGCAATGCTTGACACCATCCCCTTTACTTTGTTTATCCTAATCAGACAGTAGCATTTATTTTTAACATCTTTATTGGAGTATAACTGTTTTACAATGGTGTGTTAGTTTCTGCTTTACAACAAAGTGAATCAGTTATACATATACATATGTTCCCATATCTCTTCCCTCTTGCATCTCCCTATCAGCTATACATATACATATACCCCCATATCTCCTCCCTCTTGCATCTCCCTTCCACCCTCCCTATCCCACCATTCTAGGTGGTCACAAAGCACAGAGCTGATCTCCCTGTGCTATGCGGCTGCTTCCCACTAGCTATCTATTTTACATTTGGTAGTGTATATATGTCCATGCCACTCTCTCACTTCGTCAGAGCTTACCCTTCCCCCTCCCCGACAACAGCATTTTTGTTTTAAAAAGTCAGTCACCATCTTGTTAAGTATTACCATCATTATCTCCATGTTGATCTTCTATTAGATATTCATCATACTTTCTCAGTTATACTCTACGCTTTTAAATATTTTATTTATATTTTCCTTCTCCTTGTGTACCTGTGATGCATTCCATGCAAATTCTTCCAAGTTTACAGATATTACTTTTCTCTTCCTTAGTCTAACAAACCATTTAACCAACCACTGGGTTATTAATTTTGAATAATATATTTTTAATTCCTAGGAAGTCTTTTTTATTTCCACTTTTGCTTTCTTTTAAAAATAGTCTCTTAGTCCTTGTTTTTATTTTCAAACTTCTCTTTTTATTTCTTGAAACATAGTAAACATACTCATTTTATAATCTCATGTTCAATATCTGAAAACTTTTTGAGTAAGATTCTGCTGTCTGTTTTTACCAACTCACACTCATTGAATCTGTATCTTTGTGTTTTATGATATTTGATATTGAGCTATTTTGTATCTTGAAACTCTATCTGAGAAAGTTCCCTGATATCTAGATTGAATTTTCAATCTTCCAGAAAAAAATCTGTCTTTGCTCCTGAAGATGCCTAGCTTTACTACCAACCCACAGAACATTTAAATGACATTCTCCACTGTGTATTTTCAGATACACAGAGAGCAGGAATTTCAGTCACAAATCCATTTGGATCAGTACATTAAGAATTTTTGGGGGCTTCCCCGGTGGCGCAGTGGTTGCGAGTCTGCCTGCCAATGCAGGGGACACGGGTTCGTGCCCCGGTCCAGGATGATCCCCAGGAAGATCCCACATGCCGCGGAGTGGCTGGGCCCGTGAGCCATGGCCGCTGAGCCTGTGCGTCTGGAGCCTGTGCTCCGCAACGGGAGAGGCCACAACAGTGAGAGGCCCACGTACCGCAAAAAAAAAAAAAAGAATTCTTGGAATATTGTCTGCTTTCCTCTGCTAAGTGAAACAAGCAACTTTCTTTACTATTCAATCTGAGCAATAGGTTTATTCATGATTCACACTTATGCTGGGGATGGAAACCTTTGGATCCTCAGCTTCATGTAATGACTTCTTATTGGACTTGTCATTTGGGTGAGCCTTAGGCTTTCTCCCCAGTCGCCTGTACCAAACAGATATATCAAAATGGGAACCAAAGGATATTAGGGTTTCAGGGATTTCACCTAACACATTTACAGTCACTGCACCTAACAAAAGCAGAATACACATTAATTTCAACCACACACAGAATATTCTCCAAGACAGATAAAATGCTAGGCAATTTTTATTCTAAATAATTTTAATGTGATTGAAATGTTTCTAAACACAAAAAATTAAATTAGAAATCGACAAAATAATTGGGGAAAAAATTTGAAAAATCCCCAAATATTTGCAAATTAAATAGCAACTTCTAAATAAATAATAGGTCCAAAAAGAAATCACAAAAGAATTTTAAAAATATTTTTTACCTAATTAAAAATAAACTCACAGCATATGAACATTTATGAAATGCAACTAACACAGTTCTTAAAGGTAAATTCAGTTCTTAAATACCTATTCTAGAAAAGAAGTTATCAAAAAAATAATCAACGCTTCTACTTCATGAAAAGAGAAATAGTAGGTTAAATTATTCCCAAAGCAAGCATGAGAAAGGGAATCAGAGAAGAAATCAATTATATCAAAGCTGAAAAACAATAGAGAAATCAAGAAAAGCAAAAACTGACTTCTTTAAAAGATAGACAAAATTGATGTAACTTTTGGTAGACCAAGAAAAATACAGAGAGAAAGTACAAATTACCAAAATCAAGAATGAAAGAAATGTCGTCTCTACTGCTATTATAGAAATTAAAATTATAAGAGAATTTTAGGAACAAGATTAGGCCAGCAAATAAGACAACTAAAACGAAACGGACAAATTCCTTAGAAGACACAAATTATCAAAACTGACTCAAGAAGAAAGAGAAAAGAGACCCAAAACCATTAAATAAATTGAATTAGCTATTAAAAATATGTTGACAACTTTGGACTTAGATGCCATGAATAGAATACTCATTAACTGGGCCCTGGGTAGAAAAAGAATGACGTCAAAGAAATAAAAAAGCCAAACTTGAAACTTATGAAGATTTAGATATCAAACTCAAGCTAAGAAATTAGTATGGTCTAATTTACTAGTCAAGAACCAATAAAACTTCTAGGATCCTAACAGAGGCAAAAAAGCAGTCAAAGGATTACTGACTTCCATAGAAAATATAATACAAACAGAGGAAGATGAGTTCACTATAAAATATGCAGAAACCACAGTAAAAACAACTCAGTATCAGGAAGAGTCATCAGAAGCAAGCTATGACAGACCAAACTGTTGTTCACTACCCTCCCCCTTGGATTAGAGATAGTTTCTTGTCACACTCATTTGTGATTCAGACATGGAACTTGTTTTGACTAAAGGATGTGAGTAACAGTGAGAGTATGCCAGTTTTGAGCTAACATCTTGAGGGGCATCCTATCTTTTTACCCACTATGTTGTACTCTCCTCACTTGCCACATGAAAACCATGGCCCTCGGAGCTGCTAGCCAGTGAGGATGAGAGAAACATGAAGCTCACCTGAACCCAACACAGTCTGAGTCAAGCCCATTAGATCTGCAGCCTGAAGAAATTCTCTCTAGCCAACACACAGACCCATGAGTGGAAAAAAAAAATGATTATTGTTGTAAGCAACTGAGTTCCAAAGTGACTTGTTACAAATAATTGTTGTAGTAATAGCTGATTAATTCACATGACAAATCAATGTCAAAAAAACCAAAATCAGAATATTTAACATTCTAACTACTCAGATCTACCTCCATAGCAGAGGCACTCTTGTGAGCACTTATATGGGACACAATTATCTTCACATCCCATCCTTTTGAAACATTAATCCCCAAAACTCTCTCATAGACTTCCTTTCACCGGTCTTACATTCATGTTCTTTCTAAGTCCCTGACCACTATGCAATCCCTTTTGCCACTTCCCATCTATACCTCAGGCCATTTCTTCTTCAAGATGATTTTGCCTCCACCTTTTCCATACTGAGATTGAAATACAATAGCTCCCCAAATTATATCAACATACCATTCAAATCCTGTCATAAACCAGGGCTGTGATTGTTTTTCTCTCCCATTAGATGGTCATAAGGAAGTACGTGGAGCCATAAATGTAAGTTAAGGAAAAGACAGGGAATTTACAGAAGCAGGAACAATGGGAGTACCAGGGGAATCTGAGTCATTAGTTTATTTGTGCCTTCAGATGCTGCTCGGGTATAATATAATATATGTATTCTTATTTTATAAGGAAACATTGCTATGCACATCCAATTTTAAAATTTATAGGTTCATACAGCACTTAATTCATGATGAAAAACTTATTTCTGGTTATCTTTTTTGGTAGGGAAAAGAAGAGGCATTTACTCAATTATTAGTTGCATATGGAGGGCCAAGGGCTGTCATTTGGGAAAGCGGTGCAGTGACCAAACAGAAAGGCAAGTAGTCAGAGGTACAATACCTCAGCCTTACTCTTCTCCATCATCTCCCATGGTCTCTTGCCCCTGATTTCCATTGGCTGAACCCAGAAGGAGGACAGAGTGCAAAAGATAATCTTTTATGCAGTCTATTATAAATCAGCCTCATGGGCCACAAAACAAAAGTCACAAGCATGGGGCTTCCCTGGTGGCGCAGTGGTTGAGAGTCTGCCTGCCGATGCAAGGGACACGGGCTCGTGCCCCGGTCCGGGAAGATCCCACATGCCGCGGAGCGGCTGGGCCCGTGAGCCATGGCCGCTGAGCCTGCGCGTCCGGAGCCTGTGCTCCGCAACGGGAGAGGCCACAACAGTGAGAGGCCCGCGTACCGCAAAAAAAAAAAGTCACAAGCATGGGTGAGGTAGTTAGGGGGATGGATGGATCTGGAGGAGGAACCACAAGACATCTAGAAATAAGTAAATTTCCGTAAAGTTACCCCCCCAAATTATCAGAACTTTTACACACATTGTACTTAATGGTAAGGCTGTTACAGAAATTAGAAGTTTTTCCTGTCACGTATACTAGAGACTTCGAGAATCTAAACAGACTGTAAAAATAAATAAATTTATAGTTTGTAAACAAATTCAAAATATTTAGAGATTATATCCTAAATATATCAATATAATTGCAGCATATTCCTGAAAGCACATAAACTTTTCAGTAATATGTTACAAACAGAAGGCACTTAAGAAATACACAGTGATAATAAAGCTAAATTTCATTGCATACGTTAGCTACTTAAATAAAATAAAGCAGATGAACATAAATTTCAGTTTTTTAAGTAGATCTTTACTAATACTGAATAAAAGGCAACTCAAACAATAAATTATAAGCAACGGCAAGGATATACGTCATCGTTCAAAATGCATTTATTAGGCTCCTAGAATGTGCAGGCATGTATCTCAATTTTATTTTGGTAAATCCTTAAGTAGAACTCCATATACACCCCAAACTATAATATCTAAGCACTCTTATAAAGGGTATATGAGGTTACATATAAACTGATTGGCAAAAAATTAAAGAAAATCAGCCCTCAACATTGACTTTCATTTTCTTGGGGTGGGGGTTAATTTATGTTTATTTATTTTTTTTATAATTTTTTATTGGAGTACAGTGGATTTACAATGTTGTGTTAGCTTCAGGTATACAGCAAAGTGAATCAGTTATACATATACATATATCTATTCTTTTTTGGATTCTTTTCCCATATAGGCCATTACAAGGTATTGAGTAGAGTTCCCCGTGCTATACAGTAGGTCCTTATTAGTTATCTGTTTTATATATAGTAGTGTATATGTCAATCACAATCTTCCAATTTATCCCTCCCCTACCCCCGACTTTTCTACTACTATTGACAAGGAAGGGCCTCTCAAACAATTAGGAAAATGGCAGATGGCTCTCTGTGGATGTGCATATGAATCCACTCAACAATCTACTGGGATCCCGATGACTATTCTGACCCTACTGCAGCCTCAGTTGCCTCTAAAACACCAATATATATGTATGTATGTACACACTTATAAATTATACACCTATGCTATTACATTAGTAGCATATGCACATCACAAATCCTATGCAAAAACCTTATGAATCAGAGCAAACTCACTCCAAGCCCCAATGAATTATTTATTTTTATAAACAGCTGTTGACACCAAATATTTTATAAAATACATTACTTTAACTGTGGGTAGAAAAAGGTCTACTGTTACCTGAGTTTTGCATAATTTTTATATAGTTAGCTCTTTAGTAAAGGGTGACAGAGAGCATAGACGAAGGTTGAATTAAATTTAGTCCCAGCCTAGGCTCTGGGCCCATTTCCTGCTTCTTGAGCTCTGAGCTCCAGAAGGGAGTGAACAAAGGGAGAGTTTGAGCTGTGAGCTTCATATTACTCTAAAAGGTGGAAACAGGCATTAAACCTACATTTAATTTATTTTATTAGAAGAACATAATTGAGGAACCATCTCATCTTTTCTTACAGCTCCCTGAAATGTGTACACTATACTTGGGAGACTACAGCTTTAGAAGATTTATAACATTATAATAAAGGCATGTGTATGGGTAGAGTCTGACAAAATTTGAATTAATGGCTATTGTCCCAGAATAATAATTAATAGCATCCTTTTTTCTCTCAAAGGTGTCTTGGCTTAAATCATGGGTTATATGGGGACCCTAATATAACCCATTTCTAAAGCATGTGAATCCTGAATTAAAATTGTTACCCTATGATAACATAAAAAGCTTCCAGCCTCAGGTAGGATCAGGTAGTCTGGCATGCTTGATGAACACGGTATTTGGAAATGAAAAATCCAACACCTTTAGACTGTTTAATACTTGACCACAGGTCCCTCATTCTGTAATCTAAAAGACAAGAGTTTCCTTTTTAAACATGTGTTACCTGCATGACTCTTGGAAACATCCTGTTTCTTTGCCTGTTAGAAGTTCCCAAAGCAAATTTACTATTGAATTCTCAAAAGAAGATGCACATAAGTTCCTAAAATATGACTTAGAATTCTCTCATTTTCCGAAATTTAAAGATGTGGCTGATGCCACCAACTGGCAATCACTTTAAATTTCTAAATTTCTAGTGACTGAAATATTGTAGTCATTATGGGAAATACGTACCAAATGTTTGCATGACCCTTGGGAACCACAAGTTCAATGGCATTTCCAACAAACACCAAATAACAGCAGGTCCAGGTTTGCTCAGTGCAGCCCCAATTTATGTCTGTAAACTCAGCATTATTATTAATAGTATCTTTCAAATACACACTGGTTTGCATGCAGAATAATATGGTCACTCTAAACAGAGGTAATTTTTTAATTCAGAGCTTCAATTAATCATCCACACCTCTCCAACAAAGTAAATGGCAATATGAAAAATCCTTATTATTACCTTTCTGCACAGCTAACGGGATTTCTTGACGTTTCCAGATTGACCAAGAATCAATTTGCACTCTAATCCTTTTCTTTCTTGACTTTTGTTGTTTTAAAGCTTCTTCAGCTTCTGCACGATCAGTTTCTAGACTTTTAATGAGTTGGATGGCCTCTGATAGCAATCTTTCCATTTCCTGCTTTAATTCTGGACACTTTTCATCTTAAAAGAGAAATATGTATTCACATTGGTTAATGAATCAGCCAATAAGCTGGATGGTGGGAACAGGGGTACTAGCTGTGTTGCCATCTTTTTAATATTTATATATTTACTATGAGAATTGTAGAAAAGTAAATTAGCCTTTTAAAGAGTTTTATTATAATACAATCATAACATTAATTATAACCTTTGAAGACAGATTTTGAAATAAATATTTTATAAAATAATTAGAATAGCTAAGTCTCAACCAATATCTTCATGCAGATTTTTTTCTGAGGGAAAAACACATGTTCTATTCACAAGCTGTATTATAGAGCTTTATTTTGAAATTATGCTTGTGTTTCCTCCCATTCTATGAGAAAAGCAAACCATAATGTTTTATCTAACATTTATCTATTATTTACCAGATAAATACTGAAAATCCTCAGAGGTTCCTAGAAACAAGACACTTTATGTTCTTTACCTTATCAGATAACAACATCCCTAGTTAGCCTTGCCAGAAATTCATTGTCATTTCCAAATTGTATTTAGTTAGTTACAATACAAATTAACTCCCTTATGAGAGATATTTGTGATTCTTGGTTCACAGCTCTGGAATGATATGCTTTAATGTTAACAAAATGATTAACATGGGTATTCATTCATCTATTTATGCAAGAAATGGGTAGAGAGCCTGTTATGTTCTACGCAGTATGCTCTCTCCCTGGAGGGAGATCAGTAAGAAAGACGGATATGAGTCCCATTCTGGTGAGATTTATACTTGTGAACATTGGCTTTTGCCAAAATGTGACATGACAAGAAGACATAAACAAACACAAAGTGTCAAGAAAGGCAAAGCCTCCAAAGAGCTGGGGCTGGAGGTAAAACAGTGAAACTGGGGGCTTCCCTGGTGGCGCAGTGGTTGCGCGTCCGCCTGCCGATGCAGGGGAACCGGGTTCGCGCCCCAGTCTGGGAAGATCCCACATGCCGCAGAGCGGCTGGGCCCGTGAGCCATGGCCGCTGAGCCTGTGCGTCCGGAGCCTGTGCCCCGCAACGGGAGAGGCCACAACAGAGGGAGGCCCGCATACCACAAAAAAAAAACAGTGAAACTGGATCAAGAAGAAAGGTGGCTGACAGATCTTTGTTTTATTTTGTTTTGTTTTACTTTTGGACAATAAAGACATTAATTTTCCATTGGAAAATGGAAAGTTTTGTGTATAACTTAAGGTGTCTCCAATGCATTCTATTTAATATCTCTCTGAATTTTTTTCCAGAATATCATCTCAGTTAGTTTTACTGTTTCATATGGAGTGAGCAATCACCTGCATTTTTTATTAGCATAAACACTTAATTACCACAAATCTTCCTCATCCTGATACTGTCTTGTATTTTAGTCAAATATACATATTTATAATAAACTTAATTGTAGTTTATTTAACTGTTATTGTGACCATTAATACACTGATATTTTCTCCTAGAATTTGTCATTTGAAAAATTAAGAAGAAATGAATCAGGTTTTCATTTTCATTATAAATGGAAAATAGTAAAAACAGAGTCTCACTATGAATGACAGCATTAAATGACAAGCTATTCGTGCTTCTAAAAAGTCCTAAGTTTATTGGTTATCCTTCTCTAAAGGAAGGTGTTCAACAAATTTTTGTGGCAAAAGTTGGAGGAAGTGTTTAATGTCAAGGATATAGTCAAATACGTTGAAGTAATTTTAACACAAATTTTATACCAGTATATAAATTATTATACATTTACATTTGGAAATTTTGACAAGAATATTAGTCTTAATTTATATATATAAAAGAGCTACAAGAACAACCCGAAACAATTCAGTAAATGGTAATAGGACCATACATATCGATAATTACCTTAAATGTAAATGGATTAAATGCTCCCACCAAAAGACACAGACTGGCTGAATGGATACAAAAACAAGACCCATATATATGCTGTCTACAAGAGACACACTTCAGACCTAGGGACACATACAGACTGAAAGTGAGGGGATGGAAAAAGATATTCCATGCAAATGGAAATCAGAAGAAAGCTGGAGTAGCAATTCTCATATCAGACAAAATAGACTTTAAAGTAAAAACTATAACAAGAGACAAAGAAGGACACTATATAATGATCAAGGGATCGATCCATGAAGAAGATATAACAATTGTAAATATTTATGCACCCAACATAGGAGCACCTCAATACATAAGGCAAATACTAACAGCCATAAAAGGGGAAATCGACAGTAACACAATCATAGTAGGGGACTTTAACACCCCACTTTCACCAATGGACAGATCATCCAAAATGAAAATAAATAAGGAAACACAAGCTTTAAATGATACATTACACAAGATGGACTTAATTGATATTTATAGGACATTCCATCCAAAAACAACAGAATACACATTCTTCTCAAGTGCTCATGGAACACT
>NC_041232.1:46103913-46189758 GCF_002837175.3 Physeter macrocephalus
TGGGCATATACCCTGAGAAAACCATAATTCAAAAAGAGTCATGTACCACGATGTTCATTGCAGCTCTATTTACGATAGCCAGGGCATGGAAGCAACCTAAGTGTCCATCAACAGATGAATGGATAAAGAAGATGTGGCACATATATACAATGGAATATTACTCAGCCATAAAAAGAAATGAAACTGAGTTATTTGTAATGAGGTGGATAGATCTGGAGTCTGTCATACACAGTGAAGTAAGTCAGAAGGAGGAAAACAAATACCGTATGCTAACACATATATATGGAATCTAAGAAAAAAAATGTCATGAAGAGATTAGTGGTAGGATGGGAATAAAACACAGACCTACTAGAGCATGGACTTGAGGACGTGGGGAGGGGGAAGGGTAAGCTGTGACGAAGTGAGAGAGTGGCAGGGACATATATGCACTACCAAATGTAAATTAGATAGCTAGTGGGAAGCTGCCGCATAGCACAGGGAGATCACCTCTGTGCTTTGTGACCATGAGAGGGGTGGGATGGGGGGGTGGGAGGGAGGGAGACGCAAGAGGGAAGAGATATGGGAACATATGTATATGTATAACTGATTCACTTTGTTGTAAAGGAGAAACTAACACACTATTGTAAAACAGTTATACTCCAATAAAGATGTTAAAAATAAATAAATAAATAAATAAAAGAGCTGTGACGTCCAATATGGTAGCCATGAACCACATGTAACTAATTTACATTTAAATGTAAGTTAAAGTTCAACTTAAAAATTAAATTTCTCAGTCTCACTAGCCATATTTTAAGTGCTCAACTGCTGTATGTGGCTAGTAGCTACCCTATTGGACAGTGAGACATAGAACACTTCTATTATCACAGAAAGTCCTATGGGACAGCACTGAATTACAGTTACATTCTTGAGAAGTGGGCAGGGATAATTATATACTCAGGACCTAGAGCTGTATATGGTATAGTACAGTAATGAATAAATATTTGTTGAATAAATATTTAATCAAACAATACAGAGGCTCTTTCCTCTATTAGTCACTCATAAGGATTACAAAACTCTTATATGTGATTCTTGTGAAAATGAGAAATGTATAAATGAAAAGCCAATGAGCTTTTAAATATAATTATACTTTTCTAGTATGAGGTACAACTTTACCTCTCAATTCTTCTGGTATGACGTCTTTCACTGGTGTAGCAACACTCAGATCTTCTTTCAGCTCTTTTGTGAAAGAAGTTCTGCTCCTTTTTAACGGGAAAGAAGCAATCAATTAATAAAGGAAGGCTGTACTTAAAGTTAGTAAAACAAATTTTAGGTGATATTTTAATATTGAATTTTAAATATTTGTGGTGAAACTTACTATACATATTAATGGAGATGAACATAGCAAAATTCTAATAGGAAATGGGTGTTATACTTCATGGTAAATTAAGAGAAATTTAAAATTTGCTACAAATGACTTGAAATTTTTTGAGGGGATAGTAAAGCAATACTGTTTTAATGATATCAGTCTTTTCTAGAGAGTGTTGCTATCAGAAAAAAGAGTTTACTGAAAATAATTTGAGAGTTATCTCTCTAATTTCAGTTTAGCAGTTTCTGGGGAGACAATATAAAATGCAAGGAGTAAAAATACTTTTCATATTTGATGTTATTAAGGTTTTAGAAAAATGTCCAAATTAAAATGTTGTACTTTTTCTAAAGAATCTTTCTAGCTAAAGTTCTATATATTCAATAATGAAATATTTCTCATTATCAGTATTCTTCTGGTCCAATTCTTGAATTCTAGACTAGTTTTCACTGTACTGAAGAAGAAGTAAGTTTCAGGAAGTTTCATTTTATCCATGTTGTAGCATGTATCAGAACCTCATTACTTTTTATGGTTGAATAATATTCCACTGTATAGATATACCACTCTTCATTTATCTATGAGTCCACTGAAGGATTTCAGGTTGTTTCTACCTTTTGGCTATTGTAAATACTAATGATACAAATATTTGTATACAAGTTTTTTTTTGAACACCTGTTTTAAAATCTTTTGTGTATATACATCAGAGTGAAATTGCTGGGTCATATGGTAATTCTAGGTTTAACTTTTTGAGGAACCACCAAACTGTTTTTCATAGTGGCTGAACCATTTTACATTCCCACCAGCAGTGCACGAGAGTTCCAATGTTCAACAGAAGTGGCAAGATATGGGCATCCTTGTCTTATTCCTGATCTTAGGTTGGAAACTTTGTCTATACCATTAAGTGTAATGGCAGTCAAGAGTTTCTCATAAATGTCCTTTACCATGTTTTGGAAATTCCCTTCCCATTCTAGCTTTTGAGTGTTTTCATTATGAAAAGTTGTTGGATTTTGCCACATGCTTTCCACATCAATTGAGATGTTCACACAAGTTGCCCCCACCTCCTTTTATTACTGTGATACATTACATTGATTGGTTTTTGCATTCTGAACCACTCTCACATTCCTGGGATAAATCTTACTTGGTCATGATATATAATTCTATTAATATGTTGCTGGATTCATGTTGCTGATATTTTGTTGAGAATTTTTGCATCTATATTCAAAGTGATTGGTCTACATTTCCTTTTCTTGTGATGTCTTTATCTGGCTTTAGTATCAGAGTACTGCTGACCTCATAGAATGGGTTACAAAGTTTTTCCTTCTCTTCTATTTTTTGAAAGAGTTCGAGAAGCATTGCTATCGATTCTTCTTTCAACGTTTAGTAGAATTCATCAGTGAAGCTATCTGGTCCTGGGCTTTTCTTTGGTTGCGTGATTTTACTGATTCAGTCTCTTTACTCATCACAGACCTGTTCAGGTTTTCTACTTCTTCCTGAGTCAGCTTTGATAGTTTGTTTCTAAAGAATGTGTTTATTTCATCTTGGCTATCTAATTTGTTGTTCATAGTATTATCAACTGTTCATTGTATTATCTTATAATCTTTATTTATGCAAGATATATAGTAATGTCCCCAATTTTTTAATGAGTTTTTTAATTCAAGTCTTCTCTTTTTTTGTCAGTCTAAAGGTCTGTTAATTTGTTTGATCTTCTCAAAGAAACAACTTTTGTTTTCATTTATACTATTTATTGATAAAGTTTCTTTTTACTTGTATTTCATTTATCTGTGTTCTAGTCTTTATTATTTCCTTTCTTTTGCTAGTTTTAGCACACTCATTATTTTCTAGTTCTGTAAGCTATAGAGTTAGGTTATTGGATTTGGAATCTTCTTTTTAATGTAATCATTTATGGCTATACATTTCCCTCTGGGAACTTCTTTTACTTCATCTCATAAGTTTTGGTACCACGTGTTTTCATTTTCATTCATCTCAAATTTTTTCTAATATCTCCTGTGATTACAAATTGACTCACTGGGTTTTTTAGAGCATGCTGTCTAATTTATACACATATCTGAATTTTTCAGGTTTCCTCCTGTTATTGATTTCTAGTTTCATTGAATTGGGTCAGAGAAGGTACTCTGTATGAATTTAATTTTTTAAATTTTCAAGATTTTTAAATGTGGCTCAATAATGTTCAATCTATCCTGAATAATGTTCAATGTGAATGTGAAAAAAATGTGATTTCTACTGTTGTTGCATGGAGAGTACTATATAAGTCAGTTAGGCCTAGATGGTTTTAGTGCCATGCAAGTCTAATTCCTTATTGATCCTTTTGGTTCTTTTATCCATTATTGAAAGTGGGGGTACTGAATTATCAAACTTATTATAGAATTGCCTACTTCTTTCACTTCTGTCAGTTTACTGCATGCTTTTGAGGTTATGTTTTTAGGTATGTATAGGTTTATAATTTTTATATCTTCTTGATGGTGTGACCCTTTAATCAAGATATCAAATATTCTTTGTCTCTTGAATATGTTTCAACTTAAAGTCTATTTTGTGTTATATTAGTATAGCCACTCAAGCTCTCTTCTGGTTACCATTTTCCTGGAATATATTTTTCATACTTTCATTTTCAACCTACTTGTGTCTTTGGACATCAAATGAGTCTCTTATAAACAACATGTAGTTGGAGAATGTATTCTTATCCATTCTACCACTCTCTACCTTTTGATAGGAGAGTTTAATCCATTTTCATGACAAGTAATTACTGATAAGAAAGGACTTACTTCTGGCATTCTGCTATTTGTTTTCTATATTATCTTTTTATTCTTTAATTTCTCCATAACTCCCTTCTTTTGTGGTTAGTTGATTTTATTGTTTTAGTTTCCCTCTTATTGGATTTCTGTGTTTTTTATTTATTTGTTTGTTTTATTAGAGTTTTTCTTAGTAGTTCCTTGGAGATTAGATGTTACAACTAACATCTTAACTTCACAAAAATTAAGTTTGAATTAAAATCAACGTATTTTCAATAGTATTAAAAATTCTATTCCTTTACAGATCTGCTTCTTCCGTTTATGTTGTCATTTTCACAAATTAGACATTTATACATTGTGTACCCGTTAATATAGATTTACAATTATTGTTTTATCTATTTAATTTTAATTAGATAGAAAAACAAAATAGATACATAATTAACATGCAATTATACTAATTTTTGTATTTATCTTTATAGCTACCTTACTTTTGGTATTCCTTCATATGGCTGCAAGTTACTGTCTAGTGTCCTTTCACTTCTGCCTGAAGGGACTACCTATAGGATTTCTGATAGAACAGGTCTGATAATGTGTGGAGCCCCTCAGTTTTTGTTTATCTGGGAATATATTAATTTCTCCTTTATTTTTGAAGGACACTTATGCAGGATTCAGAGTTTTTGTCTGACAAGTTGTTTTCTTCCAGCATTTTACATATGTCAATCCACTGCCGTCTGTCCTCCATAATTTCTGATGAGAAAATGACATAATTTTATTGAAAATCCCTTGTACATGATGAGTAACTTCTCTCTTGCTGCTTTCAAGATACTACCTTTGTCCCAGGCTTTCAGCAATTTTATTATATGTCTTAGTGTTGATCTCTGAGTTTAACCTGCTTGGAGTTTACTGAATTTAGTGGAAGTACAGATTCATTTCTTCCATCAAACTTGGGGAGTTTTTAACCAATGTTTCTTTAAATATTCTTTCAAGCCCTTTTTCTCTCCCCTGTCACTCTTGGACTGCCATTATGCGTATGTTTGTATTCTTGATGGTGTCCCTTGGTCTACCAAACTCTGTTCATTTTTCTTCATTGTTTTGTCTTTCTGTTTCTCAGCCTGAATAATCTCAATTGAACTATATTCAAATTCAGTGATTCTCTCTTCTGCCTGCTCAAATCTGTTGATGAACATCTCTAATTTTTCATTTCAGTTATTGTACCTTTTAGCTCCAGAATGTCTTATTTCTTTCTCATAATTTCTATTTCTTTATTAATATTCTATATTTGTTGAGACATTACTCTCCTGGTTTTGTTGGGTTTTTTTGTCCATAGTTTACTTTATCTCTTTGAAGATACTTAAGACTGTTGACTTAAAGTCTTTGTCCAATAAGCACAATGTCTAGGCTTTCTCAGAGCCAGTTTCCTTCATTTCTTTTTTCCCCTTGTTAATGGGGCAAATTTTCTTTTATTCTTTCCCTGCCTCATAATTTCTGTAAAAACCTGGAAATTTTGAGTATTTTAATGTGATATGGATATAAAATTACCCTCCCTCTACTGGGTTTATTTTTGCTGTTTGTGGTGGGTTTTTATTTGCTTAGTGATTCTTTTAAATACTTATTGTAATATCTGTATTCTTTTTCATTTGTGGCCATTGAAGTGTTTCATTAGCTTACTGGTGAACTTGAGTTTTGCCCAAGTTACCTTAAATATCTGGGGCCGAAAAAAGCAAAAAGGAAAAAAGGAAAAATATACACTCCCAATCTTAGCAGACTGGCTCCGAGTTGGAGTACTCCTTTAATGTTTATCCAGGCTGCTTACAACTCTGCCTCTACCTTCAATTCTTACCTGTGCAGATACTAAAGGCTAGCCAGAGGTAAAAGATTAAGTTTTCTTGGTCCTTCCTGAGCATGTGTCCAACACTGTTCATATGTGTGCACTTTTTAATTCCGTAGTATATGTGAGAGCATTGAAAAACCCTATTCCCCCATGTATCTCTTTTCCCAAACTCTTTATTCCCAGGCATTTTGATCTTTTTAATGCTTGTCCTGACTAATCCACAGCCTCAGACATTGGTGGTAAATATATGACTTTAAATACTTTCAGCAAACACTGCCTGGAAGTGGTTCTAGCTCTGTGATTGCTCTTAGTCAGGAAAAAACAAAGACAATCCTTTGTGCTGGTCCTTCAGGGAGTCATTAGACTTATTAAAACACTGAACCATACTTCTTTGAGAATAAGGTCCATACTGTTCCTTCTGGCACTAGCATCTGCACCACAAGTCAGGCTATTTGCTTCATGGCCACCACTGATCTGAGGGCTGGAGGATGGCAAGTGGGCAATTTAGCCACAGTCCTTCCTTCATGCAATGTAGTAACTCTTTCTTCCTTAACTTTTTCCCTTGTTGTTGTAAGTTTTGGATTAGATTCCGCATTTCTGCAGAAGTTGATTCTCATCAAGTTTTGCCAACTTTACAGTTGTTTTTATGGTAGAACAAAGCCCTGGAAATCCCTATTCTGCTATTTCCAGAGACATCCTAATTCTTATATTTTAAAAAATAAATTTTAATATCTAATATAAAAATTTTGCTTTCAATTTTCCCTTCTCTTTTGAAATAAACTCATCTATAGCAGATTAATCATCAAAATTTGAACATAAAAAATATAAAGGAAGCACAAAACGTTCTTACCATTCTTCCAAAGACGTTTCAAACTGTCAAAATAAAAGATCTCAATAAAAAATCAAATTTTTAACATCTTAAAAACAATAGTACAGCAGGTTCTTATTAGTTATCCATTTTATACATATTAGTGTACATATGTCAATCCCAATCTCCCAATTCATCATACCACCACCTCCCAACTAATAAGAACCTGCTGTATAAAAAAAAAATTAAATAAAATTTTTTTAAAAAGACAATAGTAAATTTAACCCACACCTAAACTCACTGACAAAATTACAAATACTCTACTTCACATTCCCCATTATATTTTTGTCAAATTATACTCTGTTGTTTCCACAACAGCTATATACTTACCTTAGCTAGTCCTTTTATTATTACTCCCACCTAATTGTTCTCATCTTTTATCTGTTTCTAAATTTTACCTTTACAACAGGGGTCACTTCAAATGCCATTTATTCCTAAAAGACTCCACAGAATCATAAGTGCATGATATTTAATATATTACCAAAGAGTGGAAAACACATAATTACATGTAAGTTCACAAATATTTACTTTTTCAGAGTAATATCCCTCTTCAGGACTATAAACTCCTTGGTAGGAGTCATGTTCTACAGATATATTCTAACACTACCTTGGCTCTAAGGGGCACAAATTAACAAGAACACAAGGAATATACAGTCAGAATGTTGTGCGTTTCATAGACAATCTCCAATTCAAGAATTTAAATTGAAGATACATGATTACTTTTCCCCAATTCCCATATCATACCAAAATTTCTGGGAAAAAATATATAGGTATGTCAATAAAATCATTGGAATGTATATTTGAGAAGAGTTCCCAGAAACAGAGTAATCAGATGAGACTGATAGTGAAAACAGAGCAAAGAAAAGTATAACTAAGAAGAGACAAGTGGAGACCATTTCAGGGGAGGTAAAAGGCTTCTGTGTGGAACCCACGAGAAATTCCCAGTATGTGAGAATAACCAGGTGATAGGCAAAGTAAATAATTAAAGGGCTGCCTGTGATGAGATGGGCCAGTCCAGTCTTACTGCTTTCTATCCCAAGAATCCAGAATACATGGATGAGAAGTTACCTTCTAGTCATTGCCATGAGAATTCTCTAACCACATTGGAGATCTGCCTAAGATGGAGAGGCTATCTAAGAATAGAAGTTATGGTTCTAGAGAGAAACAAAACAGGACCCACATAACTAGCAGAATCTTACATAGAACCAAACAGGTAAGTGAGGAAAAATAAAAGCAGATTTATCAATGAGGGAAAAGATTCTAAGGGGCTACAAACTCAAAAGTAAGCTTATTAAGGCAAAAGAAAAGGCCCACAACTTTCTTGCCTAAGCATATTACCTCCCATTTACAAAGAGCCTGAGTAAAATTTTTATACACTGCATAAAACCCTCGATGTAAGCAGACCCTGAAAGTTTCTAAAAAGCAAACAAATAATAACTGCAACAAAAAACAACAAAAACTTATGCTAGCAACAAGTAATCAGTCTGGTCCATTATTTATAGATACAAGGACAAAAAAGAGTATCCAAATATTTGAGGAAAGATTATAGTATGAAAAATAAGAAAATTTAAACTGAATATAATAATAAATTCCAGGCATATATATCTTTTCTCCACAATACTAAAAAAGAGAAAAATGAAATTTAGCATGAGTGTCATTATCCAAATATAAAATAGGCTAAAATAAGTAATCATTTTATTACCCATATATATGAGTTTAGTTTATTATAAAATTTCCATTTCAAATTAAAATGGAGATGGACAATGAATGAATAATATTAGGATAATTCAAATAACTAAGAATAAAGTATCATATCTGCCTCATGCAATAAAAAAAATAAACTTCAGATGGTTAAAGAAACTTAATGTAAAAAAAGTATTAGAAATAATTAAAAATCTTAATAATCTTAATATGAGGAAGAATTTTTAAAACATTACAAAAATCCCAGAATTTGTCAGATAACAGATTGGTCTACCTACTAATGTCTCTATGAAAAAGCTACCATAAATAAGTTAAAAGAATAGTACAAGCAGTATAACAATTTACAACTAATACAAAAGATAAGAGATATCTATCACTATTTCTATAAATATGTAAGAAATAAAAATAAAAGAAAAAAATGGGAAAACTACATGAACAGCAATTAACAAAAAATTAATGTGAATGGGCAGAAAGGATAAGATGTTCTACTTATATGTGACAATTGATCTATCCATATATTTGTCTATATCTATACACACAGTTATATACTCACAGATATACATTAAATGAATATTATATATACAAATGTTATAAAACCAGTATTTTAGCATGAAATTTTTGTTAATTTGCCCATTTTCCCCATTACCTCCTACTCAGTTCTCTCTTCTAAACAGATTTTGGTATTTGCTATACTGCCGGAATTTTCTTGGGCCAATAGTATAAGAGACTCAATGGAATCTTAAAAAAAACCCTGGAGAGACTAAATTCACCTGCATAAGAAAAAACCGATGAATGCAATTGTTTGAAATCTCAATGGCTGTTTGCATGTAACATAACAAGCTTATTCTAAAATTTACATGTACCAAGAATAGTCAAAGTTTAAAAAAGGAAAAAAAGAAGGAACTACCGTATCAAAACATATTACAAAGCATGTAAATTAGTAAAATGAGGTATTATAATAGAAAAATAAAATTAACCA
Source organism: Physeter macrocephalus (assembly GCF_002837175.3). Taxonomy (NCBI): domain Eukaryota; kingdom Metazoa; phylum Chordata; class Mammalia; order Artiodactyla; family Physeteridae; genus Physeter; species Physeter macrocephalus. Next base: position 46,113,382 of record NC_041232.1, read on the forward strand.
GTGGAACAAAGAAGCCAGAAATAAATATACTCATATATAAAAACTTGATATATGATTGATGTGATATAGCTGATTTCTAAGAAATGACTGAATTTTGCAATAAAATTGATGTTGATAAAAATAATTTTCCATATTTTTACAAATGAAAATACCTACCTATTCCATTCTCTCACACACAAAATAAATTCACATTGTTAAACAATTAAATCTGAAGTAAAAAACTTCAAAATTTTAAAATAAAGGAAAAAATTTGTATGAAATAGTGAAAAGATTTCTTAAACAAGTTCCAAAACACTTAAAATAAAGGGAAAATGATAAATTTAAGTACATTAAAATTAAGAACTTTTTTAAAATAAAAGATAACATAAAAAGACAAGTCAAATGAGAGAATATATTTAAAACCTACACAACAAACTAAAGATAATCCTTTATTCCTACAAGTCAACAAGAAATTACAAATAAACCAGAAAGAAAATGGCAAATGATAAACAGGCAGAGAAGAGAATGAACATTTGATGAGTATATTAATAGATGCTAAACTAATTAATAATTGGGAAAAATGACATCACTTGATTATGGAAACTCAAGAGTCCTACATAGTGCAGATACTTGTAATCAGGCTAATTTATGTGATACTAGTTCTAAGAAGTCATTTGAAGCTGAAGTATCACAAGAAAGGAAATTGGTTAAGAGACATTTTAATGTACTGTGACATAACTGTCCCAAATTTTAAAGTGAATAATGCTTAATTGAGTGAGTAATGCTTAATTAATATTCTGTTTGATCCTCTTTAGAGCACATTTTCTATGATATAGAAAATGATGTATTTTATAATGATAAAAACATGCTACCTAAATTTTTAGAAATAGAGTTATATTTGGTATGGAGAAATATATTACGATGAAAAACTTACCCTCACAACATTTTTTTTTTAAGACTTTTTTTTTTATAGTCCATTTTTTGAAGACTTCATTGAATTTGTTACAATATTGTTTCTGTTTTATGTTTTGGTTTTTTGGCCATGAAGCATGTGGGATCTTAGCTCCCTGACCAGGGATCGAACCCACACCCCCTGCATTGGAAGGCAGTCTTAGCCACTGGATCACCAGGGAAGTCCCAACCCTCACAAAATTTTTGTAGAGGTAAGTGATAAAGCAATAAAGAAAAATTATTTTAATCAGTTTTTGATCTGATGGTAGAAGGTAAAATTTCAGGTACCTAGTAATCAAATTATCAGGATACTTAAATGGTTCACATAGGGAAGGCCTACAATACCAGAGGAAAATTTGAGTTTTCCATGTATAGCTTCCTATCTGAAATATTTAGACAAGTCTTAGAAATCTCTCAAAGTCACTTTAAATTATTTTTAATAAAATTTCTGTTATTATTAAGCTTAGAATATTACTTATTACCAAAAATATTTGAGATATTTAGAAATATTGATTATAACTTATAATATAATCAATTTTACCCAGCTAACCACAAAATCCTATGCATTTCCTATTTCTGTCTCTTTCAAAGAGCAAAGAGAAACAAAAGGGAGGAACTAAAAATGTCAAATTGGACATACTTTAAATATGTAAGAGTCATCAAATTATGGGTGAAATAAAATATTTTATTTACTTATAGCTCTAAACCACATTGCCCACAAACTCCTGCTTGATACATGTAACATTCTAACTGACCCTGATTTTTTAACTCCATATTTTTATTGGCAATTATTACCAAATATTTTGAATATTTAAATGCCATTTAAGTTCCTGAGACAAAGAAAGTATTCATAAAACCTTCTAAATATTTTCTACTCGAAAAAATTAACTTCATGTTGGGAATCTCCCTTTTACTGTAAAATATTTGTAGATGTGAATACTAACGCTGAATACTATCTCCCACAAATGTGACCTACTTTCATCTGAAAAGACTACTCATACTTTTGAACTCACAGTCAATAGGGGGTTTCCTATAACTACCCTATTCAAAAGTCCAAATCATCTTGAAAGCATAGGCAATGTTTATCAAACAACATGCCAAATTTTTTTTTAAACTTAAGAACAAGTACATCCTTCCCATGCAAAACCTGACATAATTTTAAAAAAATCATTCCTGAATCCATTCAGAAGTATTTAATGCCTATAATGTGCCAGGTCTTAGTAGGTACTATGGTTAGTGGTGAATTATAAATAGACTTTAACTTCCTAGATCTTACAATCACATAGGACAGAGATATGAAGAAACAAATAAAATACACTGTGCTAATTTGGTCAGTAAAATGTCATATGATATTCAAGGGAAGACAGCTATCCAAAGCTTTGGAGGGCAAAGGTAGTTTGTGGGAAGAAATGAGGGTTAAACAGAGATAAGAGAAGATACATGGGTTAATGTCCAGGGTTAAGAGAGTTAAAGCTAAAATAGACTATATGAAGGGACATGAAGCTTAAGAGTAAATATTATTTTATAAAGGACTTTTATGTCATGCCAAGGAATATGAAATAACATGAGGCATTCAGACGAGGGTTTTAGGCAGATTACTGGCAACAATACATTTAGAAAAGAGAAGGCATGTGGCCTATTTTATGGAAGAAGGAAGGGAGGAGGAAATGACTAAAGCAGAGGTACCAGTGAAGGGCTCTTACAGTAACACTGGCAAAAATGAGAATGGCCTGAATGAAGATCCTACAGTATGGATGGGAAGAACTGTCTGCATTTGAGACACATTCTAGAGGTGGAATCAGAACAAATTAGTAGGAGACTGCTTCAACATGGTGGAGCAGAAGAACGTGCGCTCACTCTCTCTTGAGAGAGCACTGGAATCACAACTAACTGCTGAATAATCATCGCCAGGAAGACACTGGAACTCACCAAAAAAGATATCCCACGTCCAAAGACAAAGGAGAAGCCACAATGAGATGGTAGGAGGGGCACAATGACAATAAAATCAAATCCCATAACCATTGGCTGGGTGTCTCACAAACTGGAGAACAATTATACCACAAAAGTCCACCCACTAGAGTGAAGGTTCTGAGCCCCACATTAGGCTTCCCAACCTGGGGGTCTGGCAACGGGAGGAGAAATTCCCAGAGAATCAGACTTTGAAGGCTAGCAGGATTTGGCTGCAAGACCTCGACAGGACTGGGGAAACCTAGACTCCACTCTTGGAGGACACACACAAAGTAGTGTGCGCATCAGGCCCTGGGGGAAGGAGCAGTGACCCCATAGGAGACTGAACCAGACCTACCTGCTAGTGTTGGAGGGTCTCCTGCAGAAACGGGGGGCATCTGTGACTCACCACAGGGACAAGGACACTGGCAGCAGAAGTTCTGGGAAGTACTCCTTGGCATGAGCCCTCCCGGGGTCCACCATTAGCCCTACCAAAGAGCCTGGTAGACTCCAGTGCTGGGCTGCCTCAGGCCAAACAACCAGCAGGGAGGGAACTCAGCCCCACCCATCAGAGGACAAGCAGATTAAAGTTTTACTGAGCTCTGCCCACCAGAGCAACACTCAGCTCTACCCACCACCAGTCCCTCCCATCAGGAAGCTTGCACAAGCCACTTAGATAGCCTCATCCACCAGAGGGCAGACAGCAGAAGCAAGGAGAACTACAATCCTGCAGCCTGTGTAACAAAAACCACATTCACAGAAAGATAGACAAAATGAAAAGGCAGAGGACTATGTACCAGACGAAGGAACAAGATAAAACCCGAACTAAATGAAGTGGAGATAGGCAGCCTTCCAGAAAAAGAATTCAGAAAAATGATAGTGAAGATGGTCCAGGGCCTCGGAAAAAGAATGGAGGCAAAGATCGAGAAGATACAAGAAACGTTTAACAGAGACCTAGAAGAATTACAGAACAAACACCTAGAAGAATTAAAGAACAAACAAACAGAGATGAACAATACAGTAACTGAAATGAAAAATACACTAGAAGGAATCAATAGCAGAATAACTGAGGCAGAAGAACAGGTAAGCAACCTGGAAGACAAAATGGTAGAATTCACTGCCATGGAACAGAATAAAGAAAAAAGAATGAAAAGAAATGAAGACAGTCTAGGAGACCTCTGGGACAACATTAAACACACGAACATTCACATTATAGGGGTCCCAGAAGGAGAAGAGAGAGAGAAAGGACCCAAGAAAACATTTTAAGAGACAGTAGTTGAAAATTTCCCTAACATGGGAAAGGAAATAGCCACCCAAGTCCAGGAGCACAGAGAGTCCCAGGCAGGATAAACCCAAGGAGAGACATGCCAAGACACAAAGTAATCAAACTGACAAAAATTAAAGACAAAGAAAAAATATTAAAAGCAGCAAGGGAAAAATGACAAATAACATACAAGGGAACTCCCATAAGGTTAAGGGCTAATTTCTCAGCAGAAACTCTACAAGCCAGAAGGGAGTGGCATGACATATTTAAAGTGACAAAAGGGAAGAACCTACAACCAAGATTACTCTACCTTTCACGGATCTCATTCAGATTCGATGGAGAAGCTAAGAGAATTCAGCACCACCAAACCGGCTCTACAACAAATGCTGAAGGAACTTCTCTAAGTGGGAAACACAAGAGAAGAAAAGGACCTACAAAAACAAACCCCAAACAATTAAGAAATTGGTAATAGGAACATACATATCGATAATTACCTTAAATGGGAACGGATTAAATGCTCCAACCAAAAGACACAGGCTTGCTGAATGGATACAAAAACAAGACCCATATATATGCTGTTGACAAGAGACCCACTTCAAACCTAGGGACACATACAGACTGCAAAGGAGGGGATGGAAAAAGATATTCCATGCAAATGGACATCAAAAGAAAGCTGGAGTAGCAATACTCATATCAGATAAAATAGACTTTAAAATAAAGAATGGTACAGGAGACAAGGAAGGACACTGCATATTGATCAAGGGATCAGTCCAAGAAGAAGATATAACAATTATAAATATATATGCACCCAACATAGGAGCACCTCAATACATAAGGCAAATGCTACCAGCTGTAGAAGAGGAAATTGACAGTAACACAATAATAGTGCGGGACTTTAACACCTCACTTACACCAATGGACAGATCATCCAGACTTAAAATTAATAAGGAAACAGAAGCTTTAAATGACACAACAGACCAGATAGATTTAATTGATATTTATAGGAAATTCCATCCAAAAACAGCAGATTACACTTTCTTCTCAAGTGCACATGGACGATTCTCCAGGATAGATCTCATCTTAGGTAACAAATCAAGCCTCAGTAAATTGAAGAAAACGCAAATCATATCAAGCATCTTTTCCAACAACAATGCTATGAGATTAGAAATAAATTACAAGGGAAAAGAAATGTAAAAAGCACAAACACATGGAGGTTAAACAACACGTTGGTAAATAACCAAGAGATCACTGAAGAAATCAAAGAGGAAATTGAAAAATACCTAGAGACAAATGACAATGAAAACACAGTGACCCAAAACCTATGGGATGCAGCAAAAGGAGTTCTAAGAGTGAAGTTTAAAGCAATACAATCCTACCTGAAGAATCAAAAAAAATCTCAAATAAACAATCTAACCTTACATTTAAAAGAACTACAGAAAGGAAAACAAACAAAACCCAAAGTTAGTAGAAGGAAAGAGATCATAAAAATCAGAGCAGAAGTAAATGAAACAGAAACAAAGAAAACAGTAGCAAAGATAAATAAAGCTAAAAGCTGGTTCTTTGGGAAGATAAACAAAATTGATAAACCTTTAGCCAGACTCATCAAGAAAAAGAGGGAGAGGAATCAAATCAATAAAATTAGAAATGAAAAAGAAGTTCCAAAGGACACCGCAAAAATACACAGCATCATAAGAGACTACTACAAGCAACTCTATGCCAATAAAATGGACAACTTGGAAGAAATGGACAAATTCTTAGAAAGGTATAACCTACCAAGACTAAACCAGGAAGAATTAGAAAATATGAACAGAACAATCACAAGTAATGAAATTGAAACTGTAATTAAAAATCTTCCAACAAACAAAAGTCCAGGACCAGATGGCTTCACAGGTGAATTCTATCAAACATTTAGAGAAGAGCTAACACCCATCCTTCTCACACTCTTTCTTCCAACAAACAAAAGTCCAGGACCAGATGGCTTCACAGGTGAATTCTATCAAACATTTAGAGAAGAGCTAACACCCATCCTTCTCAAACTCTTTCAAAAAATTGCAGAGGAAGGAACACCCCCAAACTCATTCTATGAGGCCACCAACACTCTGCTACCAAAACCAGACAAAGACACTACAAAAAAAGAAAATTACAGACCAATATTATTGATGAATATAGAGGCAAAAAACCTCAACAAAATACTAGCAAACAGAATCCAACAATACATTAAAAGGATCACAGACTATGAATATCATTGATGAATAAAGATGCAAAAATCGTCAACAAAATACTAGCAAACAGAATCCAACAACAAACTAAAAGGATCATACACTGTGATCAAGTGGGATTTATCCCAGGGATGCAAGGATTATTCAATATATGCAAATCAATGTGATACACCATATTAACAAACTGAAGAATAAAAACCATAAGATCATCTCAATAGATGCACAAATAGCTTTTGACAAAATTCAACACCCATTTATGATAAAAACTCTCCAGAAAGTGGGCATAGAGGGAACCTACCTCAACATAATAAAGGCCATATATGACAAACCCAGAGCGAATATCATTCTCAATGGTGAAATACTGAAAGCATTTCCTCTATGATCAGGAACAATACAAGGATGTCCACTCTTGCCACTATTATTCAACATAGCTTTGGAAGTCCTAGCCATGGCAGTCAGAGAAGAAAAAGAAAAAAAAGGAATACAAATTGGAAAAGAAAAAGTAAAACTGTCACTGTTTGCAGATGACATGATACTATACATAGAAAATCCTAAAGATGCCACCAGAAAACTACTAAATGTAATCAATAAATTTGGTAAAGTTGCAGGATACAAAATTAATGCACAGAAATCTCTTGCATTCCTAGACAGTAACAATGAAAGATCAGAAAGTGAAATTAAGTAAACAATCCTATCTACCATTGCAACAAAAAGTATAAAATACCTAGGAATAAACCTACCTAAGTAGGTAAAAGACCTGTACTCAGAAAACTATAAAACACCGATTAAGAAAATCAAAGACGGGGCTTCCCTGGTGGCGCAGTGGTTGAAAAATGGAGCTGGAGGAATCATGCTCCCCAACTTCAGACTATACTACAAAGCTACGGTAATCAAGACACTATGGCACTGGCACAAAAACAGAAATATACATCAATGGAACAGGATAGAAACTCAGAGATAAACTCACGCACCTATGGTCACTTAATCTATGACAAAGGAGGCAAGACTATCCAATGGAGAAAAGACAACCTCTTCAATAAGAGGTGCTGCGCACCTATGGTCACTTAATCTATGACAAAGGAGGCAAGACTATCCAATGGAGAAAAGACAACCTCTTCAATAAGAGGTGCTGGGAAAACTGGACAGCTACATGTAAAAGAATGAAATTAGAACACTCCCTAACACCATACACAAAAATAAACTCTAAATGGATTAGAGACCTAAATGTAAGACTGGACACTATAAAACTCTTAGTGGATAACATAGGAAGAACATTCTTTGACATAAATGACAGCAAGATCTTTTTTGATCCACCTCCTAGAGTAATGGAAATAAAAACAAAAATAAACAAATGGGACCTAATGAAACTTAAAAGCTTTTGCACAGCAAAGGAAACCATAAACAAGATGAAAAGACAACCCTAAGAATGGGAGAAAATATTCACAAATGAATCAACACACAAAGGATTAATCTCCAAAATATATAAACAGCTGATGCAGCTCAATATTTTTTTTTCAAAAGCATATAATATTTACTCTTTATAGATCAACAGGTTACATGTTGTTTCCTGTTTTTCTTTACAAACCTTAAAAATGTTAACAGCATTCTAAGCTCATTGGCATTACAAATACAGGCTTTGGGCTGAAGTTGGCCCATGGGCTGTAATTGGTTGATTCTTACTAAAAAACATTCTCTATGCAGCTCAGTATTAAAAAAAATACAACCAATCAAAAAATGGGCAGAAGACATAAATAGACATTACTCCAAAGAAGACATTCAGATGGCCAAGAGGCGCATGGAAAGCTGCTCAACAGCACTAATTATTAGAGAAATGCAAATCAAAACTACAGTGAGGTATCACCTCACACCAGTTAGAATCGGCATCATCAGAAAATCTACAAACAACAAATGCTGGAGAGGGTGTGGAGAAAAGGGAACACTCTTGCACTGTTGGTGGGAATGTAAACTGAGACAGCCACTATGGAGAACAGTATGAAGGTTCCTTAAAAAACTAAAAATAGAACTACGATACGACCCAGAAATCCCACTACTGGGCATATACCCAGCGAAAACCATAGTTCAAAAAGACACATGCACCCCAATGTTAACTGCAGTACTATTTACAATAACCAGGTCATGGTAGCAACCTAAATGCCCATCGACAGATGAATGGATAAAGAGGATGTGGTACACATATACAATGGAATATTACTTAGCCATAGAAAGGAATAAAATTGGGTCCTTTGTAGAGACGTGGATGGACCTAGAGTCTGTCATACAGAGTGACGTAAGTCAGAAAGAGAAAAACGAACATCATATATTCACGCACATATGCAGAATCTAGAAAAATGCTACAGATGAACTGGTTTTCAAGGTAGAAACAGAGACACAGATGTAGAGAACAAACGTATGGACACCAAGGAGGGGAGAGCGGGGCGGGTGGTGGTGGTGGTGTGATGAATTGGGAGATTGGGATTGACATATATACACTAATATGTATAAAATACATAATAGATAATAATAAGAGCCTGCTGTATAAAAAATTAAATTAAATAACAAAAAATTAGTAATTTTATATAAAGGAAAAGTGAACAGTCATTATAATTAATCAACTTTCTGGCTTAGGGTACTGGGTGAAAAATGTTCCTTTAATTGTACCTGGGAACACAGAAGAAAGAAATAACTAGTTTCGTATGTTTTGAATTTGAGGTGCTTCAAAGATATATATAAAAAGATGTTCAGTAGGCATTGGGTATATGGGTCTTATAAAAAAAGTGAAATCTGAGCTGGGAATCTCAAATTGGTATAAGCATACAGTACATAAATAACATACATTCAAATGGTATTATCCAAAGGGAGAGTAAAATGAGAAGAGGACATGTCTGCGGAGCACCAGTATTTCCAATATGGTCAGAGGAAAAATGATCTGCATGAAGACTGGAAGGAATGTCTACCAAAGTAGGAATAAAGCCTGTTAGAGTCAAGTTAGCAAAAGACATTTAAAAAAAAATAGAAATGGGATTTTTCCAGAAGGAGAAAGTGGTCAACAGTTTTATTTTCAACACTACACAGAATAAAATTTTCCATTTTACTCACTTTAATGTGGTGTACACGCACATGTGCCTGTACATTTCAGTGTCGTATTCAACAATGCATAAATTACTGCTGCATAATAAGCCACTCTTAAACTTAGTGGTTATAAATATTCCCCGTTTTATTTGCTCATAATTTTGTGAGTCACCATGTAAGATGGGCTCAGCTGTGTGGTTTTTTTGGTCACTAATGTGACCTCAAACTAATGCAGTCATCTGGCAGCTTGGCTAGGATAGAATAGTTCAAAACAACTTCACTCACAAGTCTGATGGTTTGTGCTTGCTGTAGGTTGGGTCTGTCTCTCTACTTGGTCATTCATCCTCAAAGAGGCTAGATTAGGCTTCTTTACCTGGGGAACTTACAGCAGCAAGAGAGTGAAAGCAGAAGCTTCAAGGCTTCTTGACACTTTGTTTAGCAGTTATATGACATTTCTTCTGACATATCTGTTGTTCAAAACAAGTCCCAAGTCCAGTCTATGTTTAAAGGTTGAGAGAATAGATTGTTAATGGAAGGAGGTGTAAAGGAGGAGGGTAGTCATTTTTAATCCACCATTATCTTACCTTTGACTCCAAGGATATACATGTCTCCTATATGTTAAATGTATCAAAGATTTAAATATAAGTGCTAAAACCACAAAATTCAAAGAAGAAAACATAAAGGTAAATCTTCATGACCTGGGATTTGGCAATGAATTCTTAGATATGACAACAAAAGCATGAGCAACAAAAGAAAAAAAAGAAAAACTGAACTTCGTCAAAATCAAAAACTTTTGTACATCAGGGAACATGATCAAGAAAGTGAAAGACAACCTACATAACTGGAGAAAATGTTTGCAAATCATATATTTGATTAGGGTCTAGTAATCCAAAATATGTAAAGAACTCTCACAACTCAAGAACAAAAATATTTGAGCTATGAAGAACAGTTTGGTGGTTCTCAATAAGTTAAACATACAACTACCATATGACAAAGTAATTCTACCCCTAGGTATATACCCAAAAGAAATGAAAACAGGTGCTCAAATAAACCCTTGTATATGAAGGTTCGTTTCAGCCATATTTACAATAGACAAAAGGTAGAAACAACCCAAATGTCCATTAACAGATGAACAGTTAAACAAATCATCGTATATACATACAGTGGAATATTATTAAGCCATAAAAAAGGAAGTACGGATACATGGTACAATGCAGATGAACCTGAAAATGTTATGCTAAGCAAGAGAAGCCAGACACAAAAGATCACATATTGTATGATTTCCTTTATACAAAAACTCCAGAAAAGGTTAAATCCATAGAAATAGAAAGCAGATTGTGGTTGCCAGGCCAGAGTAGAGAGTTAAATGAGGATTAAATCTTTAATGCGTGTGAGGCTTTATTTTGCAGTGGTGAAAATGTCCTGGAACTAGATAGAAGTGGTGACAGCACAACTTTGCGAATGTACTAAATGCTGCCAAGTTGTTCACTTTAAAACAGTTAATTTTATGTTACGTGAATTTCATCTCAAATAAACCTAAAGAAATAAAAATAAAGTATGAACTACAGTTGGTAGTAAGTACAAATATTGGTTCATTAATTACAACAAATGTACCATACTACAAATGTACTGCACTAATGTAAGATATTATGTAATGTAAGTATATATGAAATCTCTGTATCATCATCCCAATTTTTCTAGATGTCTCAATCTGTTCTAAACTAAAGTTTATTTTAAAAAACCAATGCTATTAGGAGAATATAAAAAATTACCTAACTAAAAGAAATTATGTTAAAGAAAAAAAAAATGGCCACAGCTTTTAAGTTGTGGGGTTAAACCCAATGAGATTAATGTGAAACCCTGAAGTTCTTAGGAAAATTGAAACATTTTGGACTAAAAAAACAAGAGAGAGTTCAAAATACAAAAAAGCTTCTGAGCTTCCAGCTTATTATGGCAGTGTTATGGACTGAGCTGTCTGCCCCCAAAATTCATATGTTGAAGCCTTAATCTCCAATGTGACTGTATTAGCAGATAAAGTTAAATGATGTCACAAGGGTGGGGTCCTATACAATAATAACTGTGTTCTTATAAGAAGGGGAAGAGACACCAGAGCTCTCTCTCTCAACATATGGGCACAGAGGAAAGGCCATGTGGGGACACAGTGAGAAGGAGGCTGCTTACAAACCAGGAAGATATTCCCCAATAGAAACCAACCCTGACAGCACCTTGACCTTGGACTTCCAGGCTCTAGAAGAACTGTGAGAAAATAAATTTCTGCTGTTTAAGCCACCAGGTCTATGGTATTTTGTTATGGCAGCATGAGCAGACTAATACAGGAAAAAGCCTGAGACAGCTATTCAGGTCTATTATGAAAATCAAAGAGCAAAGAGCTCAGAGTAGATTAAAGAGACAAGGAGAACAACAAATTCAGAAACTATTCCCAGGAAGCAGAACTGAGTCCTAAATCAAGAAACATTCCTTGGTCCCAGGTGTGGTAGACCTAACATCATGAGCTCTGATAAATTTCAAAATTTTAGGCATTAGTGAAAGCTATGTGCCTTTCATTCCTCCCCTTATGGAAATGAGAATGTTTTTTGTGATGATTCTGTACCTGCTTCACCATTATATGCTAAGTATGCAGGAACAGTATTTAACTTCTCATTTTAATTCACATATTTCTGGGTCAAAAAGAAGCTGCACCTAAGAAATATTGTCTGCGTCAGATCTTTTGCAGTATGTGTGACCATGGACGTCTGCATGATACCATTATGGAATAAAACTTTTTGGGAGCTGGTGATTATAGTTTGCATTTGGATGGATGGTTCATCATGTTGCCAATGGACTAGCTAATAGATTGCTACATAAATAGTTCCCAAAGAATCATGTCTCCTGGCATCCACATTTTCTCTAATACTCTACTGGATTAACAGGGGACTGATTATAGGCTTGGCTTTGGCCAGTGGGACTTCAGCAAACATAACACAAGCAAAGCTTTATTAAGCACTTACCCATTGAGATTTGTCCTCTTAAAATACTCTCCCAACCACCAGGCATGTGAGCGAGGCCATCATTACCACTATTTCCAGTTGACTTAGCAGATATGTGCAGCCACATGATTGGCCCCAGGCAAGAACCAACAAAATTATCCAGCTGAGCCCAGAACAAATTGCTCAACAGTAACCAAATAAATGCTTGTTCTAGCCACAAAGTTTTAGAGTGTGTGTATTTGTGTGTGTGTGTGCACGTGCACACGCTTGTAGCAACAGATAACAGAAAAAACAGTGGTTATTTTTCTGAAGATATTTTCATTAGAATAATGAGGACCAAATACAGATTGCAAAGAATAAATGGGTAACTGGGAGGTGAGGGATCAGAGATATTAAATTTACACAACTCTTTTCAGATGTTTCATGGAATGAGAAGAGAAAGTGAAAAGGGGATATATTTAAAGGGATGTATGGGATGAAAAAATTTCTTGAAAACAGGAGAAATGTCAATATTTTAAACGTTGACAGGAGTTAATAAAAAAGGAGATTTGGAACATAGGATGGTTGGAACAACACCTGATGGAACAAGATCCTTGCAAAGGCACAAGATGGAACACAGGTGAAGGGAGAGCCATTGGAGCAAGGGAGGAATCGTCCACGGAAGGACAAAGGGAATTATGTTTGTGGAATTTAAGGACGTGCATTAGGTGAGATAACAGGGGTTTGGGGCATTTCTGTTATTTTATCTCCTATTTTCTTTGGGAAGTAAAAAGAAAGAGATGACTGAGTAGTGAGGTGGAGGATTTGGAAACCTGAACAAAAGAGAGGACTAGAGTAGCCACCAAAAAATACTAGGGAAAGTTCTGATTGACAAATAGAATAATTTCAGAGCACTATGAAAGGTCCCATTGAGGTTGGAAACCATGAATGCATAATATCTCAAATTTGGATTATTGTGTAATGTTCTCCATCACTATTCAGCCGCCTGGGTGTAGGAGTGAAGATGGCTGACCATCAGAGAGAGCTCATTAGATTTGGCACTTTGTCAGACTAAATGGACGGCAGGATAAAGAAGTAAAGGACCAAATAAGCCAACTGGTGAGTGTTTTAAGAGATGAATTGGTTAGGCAAGGAAGTAAAAGAAAATGGGTATGACAGAATGGGAAATGGTGGATGTGTCAGGTTTGAAGTTTCAAATGAAATAGAATTAACAGAAAGAGAGAACTCAAAGTATTTGGTCAAGAGGGTCAGATGATCAAACATTAGGTTTCAGAGTTAAAAACGGATACAAAATGGTGTAAGCAAAGCCACGTTTTCCAAGTATAAGCATTTTAACATTCATGTTATTGGGTCCTCATAGCTGACATACCTTCAGGCATAGAGATGACTCAGTACAGTGGTGAACAGAGTGGTCATAGGTCTCAGACACACCTGGTCTGGATGCTAGCTCTGGGAGAAAGGAGAAATCAACCTTTGCAATCATTTTCCTCATCCATAATTGGGGATAATGGCACTTTCTACCTCACAAGGTTTCCATAAAGATTCAATAAAATCATGCATATTAAGTGTTTAATACAGCCTATGATATACAGTAAGCACTTAAAAAACATTAGCTTTATTATCATTGTTATTAATGATACAGTTATTATTTTTGTACAATATATTCTTTATATTTTAAAGAATGATTTCGAAATACTTTCTCTCTAAGCCATTCTTTTAAATCATAGTAGCATCTTAATGACTTGTATTGATTAAATGAAGAAGAAATTTTCAATTTAGTAGAGATCATTCCAAATTAAATAAAACTACCTCTATTCTAGGCAGTCTGGGAGAATCAGGTGGAAGAAAAATAAAACAAAAACTCTTATTTGTATAGGAAGTTATCCAGGTGATTATTTCCATCATTTTTCCATGTCTTCTCATTCTTTACAAAAACAAATATAGATAAAATGTTCACACTAACTCTACTCTGAAAAATTTTCTTTTCAAGATTCAGAATTGCAGTTAAACGTCTATGAGTGGATGGACAAACTTAACAGCAGCTGGCTCATTTACATAATATATTTACACATAAAGGCTGGTTTTTCAGTTTTCCTGAAGATAAGCTATAAAATAGCTTATCTTGTGAATTACTTGTATCTAAGGTAATATTTTAGCTGGCGCATTACCCATATTGTTTAACAGTTCATTAACTGCTCAGAATCCCAAGCAGGATTGGGTAATGAACATGGGCTTTGATAAAAGAGGGAGTGTGTTCAAATCCCAATTCTGTCGTGACCTTGAACAAGATTCTCAACTACTTTAAATTATTATTTCCCCATCTATCAGTTAGACATAACATTAACAATTGAACAACAGTTTTGAGTTATTACAATGGTTTATAATAGCTATTGTAGTACAGTTACTATAATTGTTTATTAAAATACCTATGAATCTATTTTCATCATTTTTAACAACATGCATAATTGTTAATTAAAACACATGTGATGTGTACAGCATATCATATTAATTGATATTAATTCTCTTCTATCTTTTTAATATACTCTTCAAGGCCTAGGCCACCATTAGACCTGTGACCTGCGAAGCATTCTGTGAAGGGGTATTCTGGTTTGGGGAAACAAAAAAGCAACAGAGATAAATATAATACTAATACAGAATGATATAAATAATGTTTAGAAATAACAACACACATAGCTAATATCATATGCTAGCACTTTATCTAACACAATATTATTATCACGATTCCCAGCTAAGTTCACAGAATATGTGGCTCTAAGGGCTGTGATCTTAAAGATGGCACCCTAATGCCTCTGGAAGCAAACTACACCCTAGATCAAGCATGATGAGGGCCCATCAGAACTCTCTCAGAGCCAGATCCAGTAACAGTGGTGAAGGAAGGGAAACAGCACAAATCTCTGAGAAACTTATCTTCCTGTCTGGGCAGCACAGTTGTGCATTAATTGCTTAGAAACATAATATTAATAAAATGTATGAGAAGGTTTTTTAATCATTCCTAAATCATCCTTTGAAAATAACTGAAAGTTTCAGTGATTTCAAGATTGAACTCCCTTCAGAATAATAAAGGCAAACTTTATCAGTTTAAAAAGACAAAGGAAGAATCATTATATTCTCTTTTAACAGACCTGTTGAGTATTTCTTTAGAATAAAATAACTCATTAAAGAGGGCATTCTGTCCTTTTATATACCAATTTACTCAGCTAATCATCTAATCAGTTTAGTGTCCCTAAAAAGGATGTAAATGCTATTTAATTTACTAGTCAAGTTGGCTATGGAAATTACTACTTAGTATGATTGCCTGTGGATAAAGAACAAACGCGTAGGGGAAAAAAATCTATTTAATAAGGTCATTTCACCCTTCTGAAATGACACTATCAAAAACATGTCTAGATTACTAAATTATGTAACTGAGCCAAGATTCTATAAAGTAGTCCAAGAATCATTAAAAAAAATAATAATTCCCCAGGTTCTTTAAGTAACAGACGCTTATAGGCCCTATAGAGCTTACAAAAATGTTAGCATGTTAATTATCACTTGCCTGTTTCAGATGCTCCTGTATTTTAGACTCCACATCTTCAATGTGTGAAATCATTTTGTTGACACATGGTGCTGGGATGTTTACTAAAGCACAGCTTTCACGTCGGCATGGGTGGCTAAAGTAAATGCCTTCATTCACCCCTATAGATAAAGCAGACAGGGGATATCAGTTCACAGTCATATACAGAATAGTAAACCCTGATGTTCAGAATGTACAAAAAGTATTCTGCTTTACTAGTACTAACACTCAAACTTTCTTTAATCAACAGACTGATAAATGTCAGAGAATTATAGAATTAACCTTCAAATAGTCTGAAAGCTAAAATAAAATGATCATTTATAACTTAAACTGTAACAAATAAAAATAAATCTAAGAAGCAAGAATAAAACTTCAAGAAAGTTAAAAAGTTAAAGTGTTCCACAGCATCATGAAAAGATAAAGAAAAAAGGTAGAAACCAGTTAATCCATTTTTCTAAATAGATCCTGAATCACTTAAAAAATGACTTTGACATGTATTTTAAATTCTCCCCTCAAAGAGACCCCACATGTTCCAATGTAAATAATATCTAAACACTCAGGCACTGAAGAAGTTCTTCCTTAAATCCAGCATGGTTTCTCTTGCTAAAAAAAAATAAAAGCGGGTCCCTATCATCCTCATAATAACCTCATTTTCTACCTTCCATCTCTAAAAATTGAAGTCTCATGCGAAGAGTGACTGATGTTCTCACTATGGCATTCAAGTTGTACTCATCATAAAATCCACTCAGTCTGATGTGCCTCAGTGATTCTAATCCTGGCATGTTCCGAATCAACTGAAGGTTGCAGAAGCCCACCAAAGTTGCCCGTGAAGACTCCACCAAAGTGCTTACTTGCAGTCTTTTTGCCTCTAAGGACTCTACTGGTCTGGATTACAGCTGCAATCACTGATCTTAAATGCAAGACACAGAATAGGCTCGGTGCCTCAATGAGAACAGTCTGATATCCTCATTGCAGTTAACCTTGAGGAACTCAGAAGTAATGCTGTTGCCTCCAGTCTGTGCCTTTTGTTTCAATGTCAACACATAGAGATGGTAAATATTTTAGATAGCTTCATTTAAACTGCAATCTTTTAAATATCTTTAAATGATATCTCATAATATCCTCCTCCAAAAATGCAATCTCTGTCAAAATGGCATGTGTTTAATTTATAAGTGTTTATTCTAT
The DNA here is from genome assembly GCF_002837175.3 of Physeter macrocephalus. Lineage (NCBI taxonomy): Eukaryota > Metazoa > Chordata > Mammalia > Artiodactyla > Physeteridae > Physeter > Physeter macrocephalus. Next base: position 46,130,557 of record NC_041232.1, read on the forward strand.
CCCATATATATTCATATCCCATATATAAAATAATAGCCCATATAGAAATATATATATATATATAAACATTTTTGAGCACTAAAATATGTGCCAAACATGGAACTGTGCTAGGTACTTTTGATGCCACATATTATTTAATCCTCACAACAATCTTATGAAATGGGATTATTCTCTTGATTTCAAATGTGAGGAAATCAAAGCTTAGAGAAGTTATATAAAGTGCCCTATTCCACAGAGCTGGGATGTGGGAGAGCTGGGACTTGAACAATATCTCTCTGGCTTTGGAGTGTAAGCAATACCACGAAGGTTGTTTTTATATTTTTTAAAATGTGGAAAAATAAAGAGAAGCAGTTCTTAAAATATATTTCAGGGCACCTATCAAAAGTTTCACATATCACTTGTTTTTGAAATTCAAATGTTCCTTCAAGATATCAATGCTGATATTCTAATGTATTTTACTATGCTTTGACCATAGTGAACACATATACTCAGTATGACTATTTTTTTGTGTTATATTCCATTTTACCCCTTTAGTTCATACACAGATATATATATATATATTTTTTCTTTTTTTTCATCTCTGTAACAAAGGACCAAAAAACAAGCTGGTAAAAAGTACATATTGCTCTCTTATCCAAACGTCCTGATAAGGGCATGTTGCCCTTCCCCAAGAAATAAGGTTTTAATACAGTACATTTAGCAACCAGGCAGTTGCCCTTATACTCAAAAGCATTGTTTTGCTTCATTAAATGTGGAGAAAACAAGGATAGCAATAACTCATTTAACATTTTTCTACGTGTGTCATTCTCAACCTACTAGTTGAGTATTAATTAATTTCCACAACACTCCATGGTTTAGGATTAACATTTTACATATGGTTAAGTGGGGAAAATGAAATACTGTGAAGTTAAATTTTGCACTGAAAGTCTACAGAAGACATGGCATCACAAGCAGCACAAGAAAGAACAAGAATTCAGGAGTTCTTACTACTGCTTTATTCTAATACATGCACAGTGTAAGTTAAAACTTTCCTTTCCACTTCTTTTTAATTTTGCCCACGTTATAGATATACTTAGGTCACTAAACTAGGTGTCCATGGTCACTCATTTTTCAACTTGACTGATAAGTAACTGTGCTTTTTTAAGCTAAAACTACTCAGTTGCTAACCTCAGATTTCTCACTGAATAAATGAACTAGTTGGCAGGGTGTTATATAAGATCATTTTCACCTAAAATTCCATGATACAATGAAGCCACAGTTTCAGTTAAACATAAATGGATAGAACTCCTCTTCATGAAGCCTGTGCAAAAAGGATCAGGGTGAGTATTTCAAGAATTAAGCTCAGGCAGGAGACTCATTTGCTCTAAAAATCTGCCCAATTCCAATTTCCTTGCTCAGAATCAATGCATAAAAGCAAGATCCTCCTGGACCTAGGCCAGAGCTGAGGTTTGTTGAGACTGCAACACGAAACTTTCGTTTGAGAAAAAATATGGACAGCCTGATTGTGTGGGCAAATGGCAGTTTATGTTCATTAACTGTCAACTCTCCTTGTTCAATGAATTTGATCCTTACATAATTTACTCACACAGGCCCAATAATTTACGATTTTATCACTACCATCCTTCCTTCTCTTCTGATTTTAATATGTAATTCCTTTACATCCATCACCCCAGTTACTGTATCTTTCCTTTATCTGACCTCAGCACTCTGAGTAAAAAACTTATCTGAACACAGATTTCTTTTCCACATTTGATTATCCCTTTTAACATCTTGATTTTCTTCCCAAAATGTAGAATAAGCTAGTGCTCTTAAGTTTAACAATAATTTCTTCTCCTTGCAAAGCCTCTGTGTGATAAACAGAAAGTACCTTTAACTTTTTTTGTGAAAAACAAAGTTCCTTTTAGTTTTGTTATACACTGGGGGTGGGGGAAGGGAGGAGGAGACCTTTTCCTGAGTAAAGAATGAATGGGCCAATTAATTGATAAAAATTATCCAATCTAGAGACTCCCCTTATGGCACAGTGGTTGAGGGTCCACCTGCCAATGCAGGGGACACAGGTTCAAGCCCTGCTCCAGGACGATCTCACATACCACAGAGCAACGAAGCCTGTGCACCACAACTACTGAGCCTGTGCTCTAGAGCCCACGAGCCACAACTACTGAGCCCGTGTGCCACAACTACTGAAGCCTGCGTGCCCAGAGCTTGTGTTCTCCAACAAGAGAAGCCCCCGCTCGCCGCAACGAGAGAAAGCCCAGGTGCAGCAATGAAGACCCAATGCAGCCAAAAATAAACAAATAAAATAAATTTTTAAAAAAATTATCCAATCTGAAGAAGAGAAAGAAAAATGAACAAAAAAGAACAGATCCTCAAGGAATTGTAGGAAAAAATCAATCAGTCCAACACATGTGAAGTTGAGGTTCTGGAAGAAGAGAATGAAATTTGGAGTGAAAAATAACAGAATAACAGCCAAAAAAATTTCAAAATTTGATGAAAAACATCAATTCACACATCCAAGAAGCTCAACAAATCTCATACAATTAAAATAAAAACAGAACTATGTCTGGGAACATCATAGCCAAACTGCTGAAAACCAGTTGAAGAGGAAATCTTTAAAGCAGCCAGATAACAAAAGGACACATTACATATAGGGGACATGGATATGAATAACTGCTACATTTCCCATCAGGAACAATATAGGCCAGGACATAATAGAAAAATATCTTTAAAATATAGGCAAGAAAGAAGGAAGGAAGGGAGAGGAGAGAGAAACATTAAAAAAATAAATTTGATTTCATCAAAGTCAAAACATTCTGCATGCCTCAAAAAGATATTACAATTTGAAATGACAAGGAAGAGAGTGGGAGAAAACAGGTACATATCCAACAAATGACTTATATCTGGAATGTGCGGAGAAAATTTACAACTTCCTATATAGGAAGACAACCCAATAAAGAATGGGCATAAGACTTGGAATCTTCCAAAAGACACTACACAAATGATTAATAAGCATGTAAAAAGATGCTCAGCTTCATTAATCATCAGAAAAATGCAAATTTAATTAACAGTGCAGTACAACTTCACAATCACTAGAATGCCTAAAATTTAAAAGACTGGCAAAGCCAATATTAGTGAGGATATAGAACAACTATAACTCATATATTGCTGACTTTTGGAAAATAATTTGGCAATTTCTTATAAAAGTTAAGCATACACTTATCATATGACTCAGCATTCCACTTCTATGTATTTACCCAAGATAAATAAAAATCCATCTATAAAAAGACTTGTGTGTAAATATTCATAACAGTTTTATTTATAATAGCCCCAAATTAGAAAATCCCAAATTTCCATCAATGATTGAATAGATAAACTATACAGCACTCATGCAAGGGAATACTACTGAGTAATAAAATGAACAACTACTAATATATTCAACAACATGGATGAATCTCACAGACCTCTTTCTGACTCTGAAAGAAACTGGACACAAAAGAGCACAAATGGAATGATTCCACTTATTTAAAATTTTAAAATGTTAAAACTAAAATCATATCAGTGGATATGAGGGGTAGAGTGAAGAGACAATGACCACAAAGAACATGAATGAACTTTCTGAAAAGAGTATCTATATCCTGTTTAAGATGGTGGTTAAATGGATGTATACATTTGTCAAAAGTCATTGAACTGTATACTTAAAATGAGTAGATTTTATTATACTTAAATTTTACCTCAACAAATTTGTTTGATTAAAAAGACCACCAGCCATTCCCTAGTGACAGAATTCAATAACCTTGTACCACTCTCCTTCTCTTTTAACTCATTATACAGAATATAGTAGAAAACATTTCTTTGAAATGTTCTTCTTTAATAGCTTTCTTTTACTTCCTCATTGCCTATTTCTCCTCATATTCCTTAATCATGACTACTTGGTAAGAAATCATCTTTCCCCTTTATATTCTCTCCCTTAGTCATCTCCTCCGAGTGCTTGACTCCTAAGTAAAATCTTTAGACTTAACTTTACACTGAACTCCTTGCCAAATGTATTCCAAAACTTGTCCTTCCTAGAGCCCAAGCCTAGCACTGAATGTAGGGAAGGGAAGGATGGACTTGTTAGATCCTATGCAGTATGGGAGGAAGAGAATTAAAATTAGAATGTACTCTTTGAGAAGCTGATATACCACAAACAAGGAAATAAATTCATGACATCAGTAAACTAAAATGCCAAAGTCAGAAAGGCTACAGAGGAAAATGAGCACATTTGTATGATCAGATATAGAGCTGGAAAAGATTAAGGAGATGTACAGAGGGAGGTGGCAGGGTGGCAGGGATCTGATACATTTCAAGCAGTGAGCATGGTGCCTGGCACAGAGTCGATAATCAGGAACTATTTGGCAAATAAAAGAATGATGAGAGAGTAAAGACATACCAAGATGAAAATTTCGGTTTCAGGTCCATCCCCAATATATTTGGTATTAAACATTTGGACTTTGTCAAGGACACCAAGCCAGAGGTAGTCTTAAAAGGACCAAACCCATTCGCAAAGCCAGTATTTCTAAAACTAAACTCATCTTCATTCCATTCAACCTCCTTTCCTTTCTTACTTCTCTGTTCCCATTATCAAAGTTTGCAACAGTTAAACCATTGTTGAATCCCGCTTTTCAAGTTCCTGTAACAATATACCCAGTCGGTTTACCAAATCTTAACAATTCCTTTGTAATCTCTTTAATTCCTATCTTTATATCCGTTTATCATTCATAGATCAAACTCTTATTACCTTAAGCACAAACCATAATAAGATAATCATTTTTATAATAATTAATAAACAGAAACCTCAATTAGAGTCAGGAGGCCAGCAGGGGGAGCTCTCACACCCTGCGATGATAACAGAGCCCAACAAGAAGAAGAAGGACTCCTCTTCCTTCCTGGCAAGGACTCAGCCAATGAAAAGCCATGGGCTCTTTGTTTACTATAGACCTCCCAACTTCCTTTTCCCTTATATAAAAGAGTTCTCCTTCTCTTGCCTTGGGGAAACTTGCACATGGCTCACACACCCCAAATCGGCTGATCCCAAATAAACCTATCTTTTCTGGAGAACTATCCAGCAGCTTATTTGTTTAGGTGAATAGTGTCCATATTTCCTTTTGTAACCAAATAATTCTGCATAGTGCACTCAGACTCATACTTTGAAGCAAAGAATTTGGTAACATAATATCTCCAATCAAATCTATACAGGACCAGAGAATGAGCAATAATGAAGTTCACACTTTTGAGCCTGAAATTCCAAATGCTTCTTGACTGCCCCTCAGTTATTTCTAGCTTTATTTTAACCAATTATCTTTAAATTTCTGAATCTTTTCTATGCTGTAGTCAAAGTAATCTATTTTTTCTGTATTTTGTGTTATTTCATCACATTATTTGACTCATTCTGTGTTTCTTGCTTAATTTCCCTCCTCACGTTTCTTTTCATATACAAATACATCCTTCAAGATTCAGTTCAAATCTGTCCTTATCCATTAACAATCCTCTTAATTCTTAGAGGCCATACAAACTGGTGTTACTCGAAACACTAAAGATTCTTGTCCACAGTATTCATTTGTCATTCACTACTGTGATACTGTGATTTAGAATAAGCAATACATATTTGGTCTTCATCTTTCTAGCACAGTTCCTAAAACCCTTGTAATTTCCTAACTGATGAGAGGGATGAAAGTGTCCTTTCTTATGTTAATGAGGTCACTTTTGGACCCCACCTAAGGATGGGGACTCAGGAGAACCAATCTTGTGATTACAGAGTTGGAACTTTCAGTCCCGCCCTCGACCTCTGGGGAGGGGAGGGGGGCTGGAGGGTGCATCAATAGCCAATGGCCAATGATTTAATCAATCTTGCCCATGTAACGTAGACTCCATAAAAACTCAAAAGGACAGGGATCGGAGAGCTTCTGGGCTGGTGAACACATGAAGATTTGGGGAGACCGGCACACTTCGAGAGGACATGTAAGCTCTGTGCCCTTCCTCCATATCTCACCTTACGCATCTCTTCCATCTGCTGTTGCTGAGTTATATCCTTTTATAATAAACCAGTGATCTACTAAGTAAAATGTTTCTCTGAGTTCTGTGAGCCACTCTAGCAGATTAGTCAAACCCAAGGCAGGGAGGGGTGTAACTGGAACCACCAATCTATAGTGGTTGGTCAGAAGCACAGGTGACAAACTGGGCTTTTGACTGGCATCTGAAGTGGGGCAAGGGGTAGACTTGTAGGACTAAGCCCTTAACCTATGGGATCTGACACTATCACTGGGTAGCTGATGTTAGAATTGAGCTGAATTGTAGGACACGCAGCTGGTGTCTAAGAATGGCTTAGTGGTGGGGAAACCCCATGGTCACACACTGGAATTGGCTGCAGAACCTTTTAAATACTTTGTGTCATCTTTGTTGTTACTCTATACAACCATCCATTTCTATTGTGTTGTACTAATTGGTGTATAATTATATTTTATTTGGCTTGCAAGATTATACATTCCATATAAGAATCATTTCTTAAATATCTCTGCACCCTAATAGCACATGTATATTCCAGTGTTTTGAATTAATTGGTTAATAAATCAATAATTTGATATTTTAAAAAATTTGTCTAAAGCTAACTATGGCCCATAACTAACTTTGGGCAATAAACTCTAAGCCAGAACATTAAAATTCTATTCAAGATTTCTATTGAACAGAAATAGATAAATAATCAGAAGGGTAACTTACCCCAATTTTATCCTGTCAAACTAACAACCTGCAGAGCAGAGATTTACCAAAATTTAGATTAAATATTTTGATAAATATGGAGTTCTCTACCAGAATGATCTGAGAAGAAACAGATATGAAACTCTATACATAAAATGTATACATTTCATCATCTCTTTCTACTTCTTACAACATAAGATACCAGAAACACTTTCTGAGCTAATGTTTCATGGATTTTCAATGAACAATTTTTAATTCTGGATTTCACACGCCAAAAACATTAGTCCTTATTCTTTTTCTTCTAAGAAACATTTCCTCAATGAACTAGAAAGCTTCTAGCACTTGCCAGTCCTGGCATGAAGGATAAAGAAAATGTTTATTTTAAAAATTCATACAGGGCTTCCCTGGTGGCGCAGTGGTTGAGAGTCCGCCTGCCGATGCAGGGGACACGGGTTCATGCCCCGGTCCAGGAAGATCCCACATGCCGTGGAGCGGCTGGACCCGTGAGCCATGGCCGCTGAGCCTGCGCGTCCGGAGCCTGTGCTCCGCAACGGGAGAGGCTGCAACAGTGAGAGGCCCGCGTACCGCAAAAAAAAAAAAAAATTCATACATTTCTGAAATTGTAAACAATTCTTATGAACCAAATTTTAATTAACAATATACCATTAATAAAATTTATTAAAATATTATATTCTAATATTATATATAATTACTCTGTTAACTATTAATGATATTTACAGTGTATTTCTTAATAAAAATTTAACACTGACATCACAAACTAATGAGTGAATATAAATATAGCTTATATAGGTTACTATACAATTTAGATTCAGTCCTCACCTTCAGTATTTGTCATTTTATTTTCATGAATAATCTCAACAGCTTCCTTAGGGGCACCAAATAAAACCAAAGCTTGTGATGTGGCATTGTCTTTTTAAAAGAAAACAAAAATTTCAGTGAACAGTTAATATTCATTTTTAAAATAAGCAAAATAATGTACAAAACTATGTTGTGAAAGTGCTGTCCTTGAAAAAGCAACTAAAATATACATATTAAACAAAACCCACAATAGAATATCTTTAGATGTTTTCCGTGTTTTTCATTTGGCTTAACTCTCACAAGAAGGTATTCAAAATAGCATGCAGCTATTAAAAGCAGAGAGATCATCCAGAGTGACGTCACGAAAATGGTGGGGTAGGAGACACTAGACTCCATCCAACAAACTTCAACAATTAGACAGCTATCCACAAACAAAAATAGCTCTGGGAGAGCTCAAGAGTCCACTTAAAAAACTTCAACAACATAGTGGAACAACAACAACGACAGAGAATAACCACACAAAAAGGAAAGGAAGACAGCTTCATTTTGTCTGCATTATCCCACCCGCTAGGTCCACACTGCTCAGTGCCAAGAGGGAACTCTCTGGTCTGAAATAGTTCCTCTCACTAGGAAAGGGTGAGCAACCAGCTTCCTCACCCTTCTGGGGCACTGCACAAAGGACCATCTTTGGTTTCATCCCACCCAGAGATCAGCAAAGCTGAGAAGTATAAAGATGGCTTGGCACAAGGAAGAATGGCAGAGGCTACCAGTATCAGTCATGCAGCAGTAGTGATCATGCTTTACAGTGGCATGCTCTGCAGAGGACCTCAGCTTCTTTGCTGGCAAAGTTGTCCTTCAGAAATGAGGGAGAAAGAGTTTCCCAAACAAGAGCTGAGGGAGTTCATCAACATTTGACTTTCTTTACAAGAAATGCTGAAAGGAGTTTTTCAAGTTAAGAGAACACTAATTAGCAACACACAAACATGAAAATATAAAACATATCAGTAAAAGTAAGTATATATTCAAATATAGAATACTCCAGTACTACGGTGGTATATTAATCACTTAACCCTAGTATAAAAGTTAAAGGACAAAAGTACTAAAATAGCTATAACTACAATAATTTATTAATAGAGACCAAATATAAAAGATGTAAATTGTGACATCAAAAACACAAAATGTGGAGGGTGGGGTATAAAAGGGCAGAGATTTTGTATGTGATTGAAATTTAGTTGCTATCAGCTCCAAACAGACTGTTATATCTATAAAATGTTTCATTTAAGCCTTAAGGTAACCACAAAGCAAAAACCTATAGTATTACAGATATACAAAAGAAAAAAAGAAGGGAGTCAGAGTATACCGCTATGAAAAATCATCAATTCAATAAGGAAGACAGCAAGAGAGGAAGAAATGAACAAAGGAACTACAAACCAGGCAGAAAACAATCAACAAGTAGCCATTAGGAAATCCTTACCTATCAATAATCACTTTAAATGTAAATGAATTAAACTCTCCAATCAAAAGGCACAGAGTAGTTGAGCAAATTAAAAAAAAAAACAAAACAAGATTCAACCATATATATATATGCTATTACAAGAGACTCATTTCAGCTTTAAGGGCACATAGAGGCTCAAAGTGAAGGGATGAAAAAAGATATTCCATGCAAATGGAAACCAAAAGATATCAGAGGTAGCTGATCATATATATATATCTTATGACCTCATATATATTTACATCAGACAAAACAATCTCATTTACAATAGCATGAAAAGAACAAAATGCTTAGGAGTAAATTTCACCAAGGTACTGAAACATCTATATAACAAAAACTGTAAGATATTGATGAAAGAGATTGAAGAACACAAACAAATGGAAAGAGTTACTCTTCATGGATGAGAAGAGTAAATATTGTTAAAATGTCCATTCAGTTCAACTCTTATCAAAATTCCAACAGCATTTCTCACAGAAATTTTTTTTAAAATCCTAAAATTCATTTGGAACATCAAAAGACTCCTAATAGCCAAAGCAATCTTGACAAAGAAGAATAAAGCTAGAGGCATCACACTTCCTTATTTCAAACTGTGTTACAAAGCTATAACAGTCAAAACAATATGGTACTGGCATGAAAACAGACACATAGATCAGTGGAACAAAATACAGAATCCAGAAATAAACCCATGCATATACAATCAATTAATATTTGACAAGGGAGCCAAAACTACTCAATGAGGAAAGGATAATTTCTTCAATAAATGTTGCTGGGAAAGCTGGATATTCACATACAAAAGAATGAAACTGGACCCCTATCTTACATCACTCACAGAAATTAACTTGAAATGGATTAAAGACTTAAAAGTAAGACCTGAAATCATAAAATTCCTAAAAGAAAACACAGGGAAAAAGCTCCTTGACATTGTTCTTGTAAGGACATTTTGGCTATGACACCAAAAACACAACCAACTAAAACAAAAAACAACAAGTGGGACTACATCAAGCTAAAAAGCTTCTGTACAGGGACTTCCCTGGTGGTGCAGTGCTTAAGAATCCACCTGCCAATGCTGGGGACATGGGTTCTATCCCTGGTCTGAGAAGATCTCACATGCCACAGAGCAACTAAGCCCGTGTGACAAACTACTGAGCCCGCGTGCCACAACTACTGAGGCCCGCGCCCCTAGGGCCCGTGCTCCACAATGAGAAGCCACCGCAATGAGAAGCCCGCGCACCACAACAAAGAGTAGCTCCTGTTCAACGCAACTAGAGAAAGCCTGCACACAGCAATGAAGACCCAATGCAACCAAAATAAATGATAAATAAAAACTTTACAAATTAAATATAAATATAAATAAATAAAAAAGCTTCTGTACAGCAAAAGAAACAGTCAACGTAATGAAAAGGCAACCTATAGAATGGGAGAAAATATTTGCACACCATCTATCTGATAAGGGGTTAATATTCCAAAATACACAAGGAATTCATAAAATTCAACAGCAGTAAAACAAATAATCTGATTATAAAATGGGCAAAGGACCTGAGTAGCCATTTCTCCCATGAGTACTAACCAAGAGAACAAAAAACAAAGACAGTACTCCAAGTACTAAAACCAAGAATGAAAGAAGGGTATTACTATATTACAGAGTGGTTTATAAGGGAATACTATAAACAAGATTCTACCAATAAATTAGATAACCTGGATGAAATGAACAAACTCTTAGAAAGCCACAAGCTATCAAAATTGACTCAAGAAAAAACAGAAAATCTAAACAGAACTATAACAAGTAAAGAAATTAAATCAGTAATAAAAAATCCCCCACAAAGAAAAGGCTTTGGCCAAATGGCTTCACTGGTGAATATCACCAAATATTTAAAGAATGCCTCACTGATGCTTCTTTAACTTTGCCAAAAATTATACAGAAGAGGAGAGAACACTTGCCAACTCATTCTATGAGCCCCATATTATCCTGACAGCAAAACCAGACAAAATATTATAAGAAAATAAAATTATACACAAAATATTTCCTTATGCACATGGATCCTCAAAAATACTACCAAACCAAATCTGGTGGCATATAAAAAGAATTATACATCATGTCCAAGTGAGATGTATTCCAGAAATGTTTCAACATATGAAAATCAATCAATGCAATACTAACCACACATTTCAATAGATGCAGAAAAAGTGTTTGACAAAATTCAATCCCACTCATGATAAAAACACTCATCAAAATAGGAATAGTAGGAAACTTCCTTCACAAAGGTGAAAAATCCACAGCTAACATCAGATATTACAGGAAAGAATGAAGTTTTTCCCCTAAGATCAGGAAAAAGATAATCATAGCTACACTTTGCCCCTTCTATTCAATACTGTTCTGAAGATTGGAGCCAGTCATTAGGCAAGAAAATTAAATAAAAGGCATCGAAAATACAATTTAATAAAGGCATCAAAAAGAATACAATATTTAGGAATAAAATTAACAAAAGAAGTGCAAGACTTGTTTGGTTAAACAAGTTTCACTAGAATCTACAAAACTGTTGAAAAAATTAAATACCTAAATAAAGAGAAAAATATCCTCTGTTAGTGGATTCTAAGACAATTTTGTTAAGACACCAAAACTCTTCAAATTGATCTATAGGTTCAATGCAATTTCTATCAAATTCCAGCAGCTTTTTGTTGTTGTTGTTTTTCAGAAATTCTCAAATTGACCCTAAAAATAACATGGAAATGCCAGGGACCCAGATTAGCTGAAATAATATTGAAAAAGAAGAGCAAAGTTGGAGGAATCATACTTCCTGATTTCAAAAATTATTACAAATCTAAATAATCAAGACGGTGTGGTACTGGCACAAGGACAAACATGTAGATCAATGAAATAGAAGTGAGATTCCTGATATAAACCCATATTTAAGGTCAGTTGAATTTTACAAGGGTGCAAAGACTAGTCAATGAGAAAAGAATAGTCTTTTTATCAACAGATAGTACTGAATATATGAATGTAAAAGAATGAATTTTGATTCCTACCTCAAACCATGTACAAAAATTAACTCATAATGGATCATAAACTTAAATGCAAGAGCTAAAACTATAAAACTCTTATAAGAAAATGAAGGGGTAAATATGACATCAAAGGAACAAGCAATTTTAAAAATTAAATTGGCTTCATGAAAATAAAAATTTTTGTGCTGCAAAGGACACTATCAAGAAAGTGAAAATAACTGAATTACTTTACTGTACACCTGAAACAATGTACATCAACTGTAGCTCAATTTTTAAAAACTCACATAAAAACTCCCCAAAAAAGAGAAAACATAACCCGTACCATAAGCAAAAATATTCATAAATCACATATCTAATAAAGGTCTAGTTTCTAAAACATATAAAGAATTATTATGACTCAAGAACAGAAAAAGACTAATAACCCAATTTAAAAATGGGCAAAAGATTTAAAGAGACATTTCTCCAAAGAAGACACACAAGTGACAGTAAACATATTTAAAAATCCTGATCATTTGTGATTAGGGAAATGCAAATCAAAACCACAATAAGATGCCACTTCACACCCACTAAAATGGCTATAATAAAGTTTAAAAAAATACCAAAATTTAATAAGTGTTGACAAGGGGGTAGAAAAACTGGAATCCTCATACATTGCCATTTGGAACGTAAAACACTGCAGCTGCTTTGGAAAAAAATTGGCAATTAGAAAGTTAAATATCAAGTTACCAAATGACCTAGCAATTCCAGTCCAAAGTGTAGACCCAACAGAAATGAAAATAAACGTCCACATAAGAACTTGTACTTGAATATTCATAACAACATTATTCATAATAGTCCAAAAGTGGAAACAACCCAAACACCCATCTACTGATGAATTTATAAAACAATATGTGGAATATACATACAATGGAATATTACTCAGCCACAAAAAAAAGAATCTCGACAAAATTCCAGTTTAAAAGAAGGCAGACACACAATGCCAACTATTTTATCAATTCATTTCTATGAAAAGTCCAAAACGGTCTCCCATTCCCCCTCCCCACACCCCCCACTCGCCAAATAAATCCCTGCTGTGAGGGCAATTCTGTTACCTCGGAAGTCCTGATATAAATGTCAGCAGAAAGGGTAACAGGCATTAACGTTGAGAGGTGGCACCGAGTGGACCCTAAAATCCCATAGGCGGAGAATCACTGCGTCCGGACGTTCTCGCGGTGTCTCGAGGAGAATTCGCGGCTTGATGCTGCAGTCAATCATGGCGGAGCAGATGCTGCTCCGTGAGTTGTCCCGGAAGTTGGGCAGCTGGACTGCCTTGCTTCAGGCCTCTGCGCTTGCGCGTCTCCGCCACGACCTGGCTGGGGCGCTGGTGTTGGCGAAGGGGCCACTGGGCAGGACTGAAAGTGGTCACACACACACACACACACACACACACACACACACACACACACACACACACACACACACACACACGGGGGAAGGCCTGGCCGCCCGCGCGTGTGGGACCGCAGGTTGGCGGTGATGCCAAAGGGCTCGCTGACGGGCAGGTAGGCCTTCACGACATGGGGGTGCGGGCCACCTGGGACTCCTCGAAGACGCGGCCCCGCTTCTGTACAGGACGCCACCAAGCACTTGTTCCTGACCCCGGCACTCCGCAAGTTATTGGGCTCCAGGAACCCGCGCTGGCGGTCAGCATGCGGCGTAGAGGCGGCGCCGGGCGGACGGTCGGGGCGATCTGAGTGGCATCCCTGGGCGGCGTCGCATCTAGGACCTCGAAACGCACGCCCGCGTGTTCTCCTGGCACAGCGCCCCCACTGGAGGCCGGCCACGACGCTGTACTTGCTCTCGTTGAGGGACGGCACATCCCTGGTGATGTCGGTGGGGATATCGGGTCTGGTGCCGGCGCACGAGATCTTCCGGGCCTAGGCCACATCCCACTCGTACTTCTCTTCCAGGTAGTTGGCCAGGCCAATGCTTGAGCTCCTGGTGGGCGGACACCGTGCTCCTGATGTCCACCGCTAGGCCATTGGTGAAGGGCCGCGCTTCCATGTGCAACGGATTGCGCTTGTTGCAGGTATTGGACAGGCAAAGCACATTCGACTTTTCGGAGACGCTCTCACGGTGCCAGATGACATGGTTGGATTTTTTTTTTTTTTTTTTTGCGGTACGCTGGCCTCTCACTGTTGCGGCCTCTCCCGTTGCGGAGCACAGGCTCCGGACGCGCAGGCTCAGCGGCCATGGCTCACGGGTCCAGCCGCTCCGCGGCATGTGGGATCTTCTTGGACCGGGGCACGAACCCGCGTCCCCTGCATCGGCAGACGGACTCTCAACCACTGCGCCACCAGGGAAGCCCTGGATTTCTTGATAGGGGATGCAAGTGTGCTCCTTCAGGCAGATCACCAGGTGCAGCCCCACAGCACCTGCAGTGATGTGTTCCCCGACTCCTTGATGGTGCACTGCTCCCTGGGATCCGACTTGGCCTGCGGCTTCAGCCCCTCCACCTATGACCAGTTTGAATAGGTTAGCCGGCTTCTTGGCTTCCACAGCGAGCCTGAAGACCAGGCTTACACTGAACTTCACGTGAGTGCGTGTAGTGGGCGTGCTCAAAGGTCGTTATGGTGCCTGTCTTCACCAGGAACTGGTCGACACCCACCAGGCCCACGATGTTACCGAAAGGCAAGTAGCTTTGTGGTTGCCGGGGGCTGGGATGGGGGGTGGCAGCTAATGGTATAGGGCTGCTTTTTGGGGTTATGAAAGTGTACTGGAATTAGATAATGGTGATGGTTGCACAACCTTGTGATTATATACTGAAAATACCCAATTGAAAGAGGTGAATTTTTATGGTAGTGTAAGAATCATAATTCAATTTTTTAAATACAGTAGTATTGATATCAGCACTGAATAAAGCTACATGCTGAGTGAATCTCTGCATGATGAGTCAATTTTCATATGAGTCTGATTTGACATCCAGTCCTTTTTATTATCTCTATGATATGTGAAGGGAAATTTGTAACTTTAAGTAATTATATTAGAAAAGAAAAAAGGCTGAAAATTAGTGATTTAAGCATCCAAATTAAGAATATATGGGAAAACAAACCCAAAGAAAGTAGAAGGAAGATAAGGGGGCAATAATATCTGAAATTAACAGAAAGCAAACCAACGACAAGAAAAAAACCCTAGAGATAATTTAAAAGGTGAGAAATTACCATTTTGAAAATTATAGCACCAATTAATACATCTGGCAAAACTGATCAAGACAAAAGAGAAGAAACAGAAGAAACAAATACAATTTATGAATGTAAAGCAGAAATATTGCATAAGAGGATATAAAAATAAAACATTATTAACAATATTGTATCACTACATGTAAAGTTTAACCAAGTGAAGTAAATAAAATTCAATACATGTTCACAATTTATAGTAAACTATTAAAAAAACTAAAAAAATCATATTTAGTGGTGAAACATTAAAAGTCTCATCTTAAAAATCAGGAACAGGGAGATAGGTGAGCACATTTTTATTGCCTACATTTAACAGAGTACTAAAGGATCTAGACTAAACAATAGAAGAAAGTAAAAATATTAACTCATTTTCAGATTGTCTAATATTAGTGAATTAATGAAGTTAAAATTATGAGGTTAAATATGTAAAACTATATAATAAATGTATATTAGCATATTTACATATATAAAACTAAATGTGATTTGGAAGAGATGAGAGAACACAGTGTACTGTTTCTTAATGTGCACTATGAGTGCACAGATACTCGATTTTATCAGTGTTTGTTGTCCTTTACATATGTTACAGATATTTTTACATGTATGAAATATTTCCTATTTCAACATAGAAAGGTGCTCTTCTCTAAAAAAACAATATTATACAGTCTCTGCCTTTTATATGGAAAGGATACATTATGAAAAACAATACATAGAAAAACTAAGGCAATATCAGTATCTTAATATAAGTAAATAATATAAGTAAATAAGTGATGCTGCCATGAAATGCACTTTATTGAATATATTGCCGGAGAATCCAAATATTACAGGCGGTAAGTTTGTAAAAATGTACTTTTATTTGTAATAGAAATTAGTATCCCAGAGCTAACTGTTTGTAAATAGGAGTCATGTGAAAATACTGTTGGTCAGCATGTTTAAGATATGGCTGTGACTCTACGAACAATTGGAAAGTTTAATAATTTGTTTTATTTTTTATTTCAACTGAGAGCACAGAATAATCATCCAGTTTGCTAAGCTTTATTTATAGTATAATAAGAATTTTGATATAACCACAGTAGTTGCAGTGTGATTTACACAATATAAGAAAAGGATTTATTTTTGATGTGAAGAAGAGTATTATTATGTTGAATATCATCTGGTAGAAGTTAATAAATAAGATCTGAGGTTGTGTTCTTGTGATGTTAATGACAAACTTTTTCAAAGGTTGGTACATAATTAGGTTCAATACATCATCCAGCAAAGATTGCTTTGGGCTTAAAAGTTTAAAATTTGCTAAGACTGCTAAGTTTCTGTAGTTTGAACATGGACATCTCAATGCTTTGCTTGATAAGCTGAATGTTCTTTATAGTATTTGTTGTTGTCTTACAAAGAGGATAGGGAGCTTAATGATGGTATGATGCCAAAGAGATAGAAATTAATTTTAACTGATAATCACTGTTTATGCCAGCATTCCAAATATTGGTCCTAATGTCATTTAAATACAAATATCCTGAACTTACTAAGTACATTTCAAAAGACAATTTATTAACCATATTATTTTCCACACACTTAGCCAGCCAGATGTATTTCCATTTTGTATGCATTTGCAGGAATAACCTATATCAAAGAACACTTACATTCCACTGTATAATGTGATGTGTGGTTTTATCTGACTGTATATTTCTCCATTGCATAGACAGAAAGTAGGTGTCCTGTCGTGTTTAACATGATTAACTTTCCCTTAATGTACCACATACAAGAGCTTTTGCTTGCAATCCAGTATGGACTGGTCACTTTATGTTCCAGTACAAAATAAAGAGTCTTTGTCGGGTTATTCAAAGGGAAGTCACCAGCTCAGCTCTCTGAAGTCTTGGAACAAACTATTAGTTTTTAATAACATTATAATTAATCCAAAAATTTTCAATAGTTCTTTTCAAATATTTAAACTTGAGATAGGCACAAGTACAATTTGATTATCCTATCTCTTTCCAAATTGTATCTTTGAGAAAATTGTTTTATGTGAGAAACCTGGTCCAGTTTGCTAATCTGAGGTTGAAGTCATTTTCCAGACATGAACAGTTTTTGCTTAAACTTCACTACATAAAATCTGTGAAAATGAAATAACATCAATTTTGTCAAATAATATTAATAGAATGAATAAAGAGCTAAAAACCAAACTTACTGAAATATTCTGAAAGTAAATGTGGTGCTAAGCCACTAAAAACCCTACGCAAGATTCGTAATCCTACATGAAATCCATTGTGCTATATCCTCAACTATGTTTGGAATACTAAATGACTGCTTTCTTTTATAGCCCAAATAAGACTGTAGTGCTTTGATTGCAGTAATAGCCCCACTAATTTTCTCCTTCCAGTGTTCACCTTCTTTTGCAATGTGACTTTGCAGCATCTACCACTAAGAGGTGGAGTCTAATCCCTTGCCTTTTGACTCTAGGCTGGTCCTATGACTTGCTTTGGCTGATAAAATATAGCAGAAATGATAGGGTGCCAGTTCTGAGCCTTGGCCTTGTGACCCTCTGTTCCCCCTCGTAAACCACAAGGTCAGGTTGCTGTAAGAGTATGAGAGACAACATGGTGCAGGGCTGAGTCAGCGTGGTTTTCCCAGCCAACACCCTAGGCCTGTGAAGGCCCAGCTCAAATGAGCAAGATCTGTAATGATGCTTAGCTGGCCTATGGCTTACTGCAGATGCGTGAGTGAGCCTTCCTGGGCCCACTTGAGAACCACCCAGTACAAGTGAGCTAAAATGAATGTTTATGATGCTCTGTGTACCTGCATTTTTTGTGGTTGGTTGTTACATGGCCTTAGGGCAGCAATGGATAACTCATATGAAGACTATTGTTCCCAGTTAAGTATTCCAGACAAAATTCTATACCAACGATTGGCAGACTTTTTTTTATAAAGGTCTAGATAGTAAAAATTTTTGCTTTAGTGAGTCACATGCTATCTCTGTTGCATATTCGTCTTTGTTTTGTTTCTTTTGTTTCTTTTTACAACCCTTTACAAATGTAAAAACTATTCTTAGCTTTTGGGCTGTACAAAAAGGCCTGCTGACCAGATTTGGCCCATGGGCTGTAATTTACTTACCTCTGTTCTATATCAGGCAAAGACATGATATTGCTAACCTGATGCAGAATAAAAGATGCAAAAGGGGCTCAAGTTGCAAAGTAATGTGGTAAAATCTAATACAATTTTTAAAATAGAATTATACAAGTATTTTTTTCATTTTTAATTTTGTATGTTTCTCTTCAGTGGTGTGCTGGTAAAATTTTCATAACCACCTGTCACCATACCACCAATTTCAACCAGTCAGTGGAGTGGAATTGAGAAGAGATGTATACAATTGGCTCACATGAGCTAGTAAGAGCTGACTCCAGCAGACCATTGTACTACCTACCTATGGTACTGCTTATACTGCAGTTCAGTAGTAATTATATAAGAAATTGATTATAATCCATACAGTGGGTTTTCCTTAAACTGATTTACTCCTTTTGCTTACCTCACCTTCTTGATCCCAGTAAATTTTGGTTTTGTGCCCCCTGGTCCTGGAGAAGACTACTGTCCTTACAACTGTCTTCTTCTGTGAGTGACCTGAGTCGCATTTATCTATGACCTAGTTTCAAAGAAAATCACTTAAGGATAAACTTACCTTTCTTTGTTTGCTCTCCTCCAGTGGAAGAATAGGAAATTATCTTATTTTCAGGCATGGTTATTTACAGTCCTTTGAAACCTAATTAAAAAGAAAAGCATTTAACTATCATGAATCAAAATTAGTTTTAATCACACTAAAAATTGTCAACTCAAGAACTGGTAATGTCAGGATAGGTTTCTAATAGTATGCAATTTACATATGTAAAAATCAATACTAAATTATGTTAAAATGTAAGGAAACCAACAATATACTCTTTTTCCTGTGAGGACTTCTATGAACCTATTTAGGAAAACCAAATATAAAAATTCTCATTAAAGAGGCATCTTTGATCCCCTGCTCTGCTGTTAGCTTAAACAGACACTGGGTCTGAGTACTAGATAATTTGTATTCATCATTGAAGCTGTGGGCTCAAAGCCCTTTGCGAATTCTAGAACCTACATTGTTTCATTTCATATGATAAAGTTAAACCTTGCTGTCATCTCTTCTTTACATTCCCTCAGTTCCTTTTTTTAAAATATGTTTTATTATGGACCAAGTCAAATATATACAGAGGTAGAGAGAATTACCAATGTAATTTGCTTGCAATAATGGCCTCAAAATCTCATGAGACGAAAGTGAATTAAGGTGATTCTTACCCAGCACAAACTCAAAGGGAACCCAACACACAAAAGGACTAGATAACACAAGTCAACAGAAAAGGAAGGATAGCAGAAACTGATCCAAAGTTACTCCAGAGTGTGAAATTATCAGATATAAACCACCTAACAACTATGCTTAACATGTTTATAAATATAACATCAACATTTTAAATTTCAGAACGAAAAATTATGTAAATTGATATTGCAGATTTGAAAAGAAGCTAGTTAGAAATCCATGAACTGCAAACTGCTATGTAACTGCAATTCTAAACTCACTGGTTCAATTTAAAAGCAGGTATGACAAGACTGAAGAAAGAATTAGTGAAAAAGTTCAGGCAAAAAACTATCTTGAATATAACAATACAGAAAATACAGAAGCAAGCATAAAATTCAGTGTGCTCAACCTCCACTTTCAGGAAGATGGAGTGAATGTAGTTATCCCTATTCCTTCCTCTACATACAACAAAAAGCCCTGGACATGATATATAAAACAATCATAAGACTTTGAAAGGTGGAGAGAAGAAGGCAAACTGGCTAGGCACCTTGAGATCAGAGGAACAATGAGATGGTGAGTTTCCAAGATTTTCTTTTTGCCTTATACATCCCAGACTTGAAGCTAAAGAAACCAGAAACCCAGATATGCCAATGCATGCAGACCAAATAACGCTCTGACAAAAGCCTGCTCTCTCTAGCCAAGGGACCAGGAAAGGGGCAGCTTAGCAAGAGAGAATACATCTGGATAATCTCTCCACTCCAGCCAAACACCACAGAAAAAACTGACCCCACAAAGGCAGAGTGAGGAGCCTAGATGATTTCCACTCTTGCTAGGTGGAAACAAGGAACCCCTTATTTCCTGCTGGGGTAAATGTCAGAAGACTCTCATGTCCTGTAGGAATCCAGGACTTCCATCCCCACTGGTTGGAGGCAAGCCTCCCCATCTCATCATCAATGGATACTGTGTGGGGAGACTGGACTTCCACACCTCGCAACAGCACTAATGAGTACCTCTTGTCTTTCCCACTGGGGTGGCCTCAGAGCAAGCTTAATAGTGAGTCGCAACTTTTACTGCAGTCCAGCAGTAACGAGGCCACACCCTCTCTGTGTTGTCAGTGGTGTCCATGTCTGAAGCAGTGACTAGGCACTCCTACCTCTCCCGGTGAAGGAAGTGTCAGTGAAGATCCAGTGGGGAGCTAGAACCCACAACCTATTCTGAGCAATACGAAGTAGAAATTAAAACCTCAGTGAGATATCTATACACCTATCAGAATGGCTAAAACAAACAAAAAAATAGTTGCAACACCGAATGCTGGCAAGGATGTGGAGAAACTGGGTCATTTATACACTGCTGGTTAGAGTGTGAGATGATATAGCTACTACGGAAAACAGTTTAGCAGTTCCTTTTAAAACTAAAAATGACTTGTCAATATGACCCTGCAGTTGCATTCTTAAACATATATCCCAGAGAAAGGAAAACATATTTTCACTCAGAAACTTATGCAAGAATATTCTTAGGAGCTTTGTTCATACTACCCAAAACCTGCACACTACCCAGATGACCTTCTGTGGTGCATAGTGAAACAAATTGTGTACATCTGTAATGTGGAATACTACCCCACAATAAAAGGGAACAGACTCTCTATACACTCAACAACTTGGATGAACCCCAGTTTAATTATGCTGATTGAAGAAAAAGCCAATCTCAAAAAGATTTGTATTGCATATTCCATTTTATTCATGAAATAACGTAATTATAGAGATGGAGACCAAATCATTGGTTGTCTAGAGCTAGAGGTGGGAAAGGGGTGACATCAGGGAGTATTATGATGATGTACAGTTAAGTATCTTGATCATGGTGGTGCTTACACAGAGCTACACATGTAATAAAATTTCATAGAGTTATATATACACACACAAATAAGTGCATGTATTACTGGTGAAATCTGAATAAGCTCTATGGTTTGTGGTTTGATATTGTACTATAGTAACTTATGATGCTAACATTGAGGGATGGTGGGTGAAGCAGACAGAAAACCTCCTTGTATATTTCTTTGCAACTTCCTGTGAATCTATAATTATCTTGAAATAAAAAGCTTACAATACATAAAGCTATAAAAGAAAAGAAAAAAAATGATACCTAGAAAATCCTCATGCTTGTGGAAATTAAGAAACAAACTATAAATAAACTATATAGGAGAACATGTCACAATGGAACTTAGAAAAAATTTTGGACAATGATCATGAATATAAACATACCATAACACGTGGGACAAAGCAGAGCAGTGATTGGAGGAGACAGTGTGGAGGTGGGAGGGAGTCCATTTTAAAGAGGGTATCAGGGAGAAGTCCTCTTTGAGAAACTGATGGCTGACTATAATGAACTGAGAGAATGTGCCAAAAGAGCTTAGGGAAGAGTCATCCAGGAAGAGCTGAGATGCAAAAGTCCTAAAGCAGGAATGAGCTAAGAATGGCCCAGAAAGAGTAAATGTAAATAATTAACTCTAGAACCAGCCCTAATGCAAGAGCAGAAAATAACAACAAAAAGGTCTAGAACATTCCAGCTGACATTCATCCAAAGCATCCTATCAGCCTGGGCCTGATCCCTGCTGCCAGAAACCCTCAGACTGTTTTCACCACGGCAGACTAGCTTGTTAACTTGCCCTTCACAGGTCTTGCCAGAAAGCTGATTGTTAAATTTTCATTAATTTTGCAAGTCAGTTGAGACCACGTGGTACTTTGACATCAGCCATGGTGAGTAGATTTACACCGTGAAAATCAGCAAATGCCACAAATCAGGTCTTATTTCTGTTTTTGTTTTTGTCTTGAGAGGTGGTTATTAAATATTTATCAGTGCACTACTACCAAAAAACACAGATTCCTGAGAAGATGGGACATGAGCTACATTATTAGAGAACATGTAAGGCTACTGGAAGAGGGGATGAAAGAATTACAGATATGATTATTGAATTGGGCTAGGTTATTAAAGCTGGAATGGGTTCCACTCAGTTGGAAAACAATGAATAATTTGGTTCTAGAAATTGGGTCATGAGGAGGAGTAGAGTCATAAGAAGGGTAGGTAAGGGAGAGTGTTAATTTTAGGATAAAAAAGTTTAGACATCAGTTGTTTCAAACCTTACATCTTCTTAAACTCTCTATTTCCAATTTGTCTCTTTTGAAAAATATCACCCCCTGCTTCAGAGAGGAATTAGAAGGAATCAGATTTATATTCTAATTTAATATCACCAAACACATCTGTGCCCTTCATGGCTTCTTCCTGTTCTGACAATGCAGGGTATCCCTCTACTGGTTTGTCTTATCCCTCTACTTGTGCCAGGGAGCTCATAACATTCTCCCTCCTGATTTTTTGCTTCCAATTACAATTGTAAAATTCTTGTGCTCTTTTCTTAAAACAGTTGTTTCTGTTGGCATTTGTGAAGCCACACATTTTTTTCTTTTCAGTTCCCTCCCAATAAATGGAAATGCCTTTCCTTCCATTGCTATCATTCGTTATGAAAATCCCTGCATCAGATCATCCCCTTCACTCTCTCTCTATCCACTTAATCTACTATATTTTCTTCTAATGACTCATTATTACTTAACATATATTACAAGTTTATAATCGTTTCCTTTATTTCCTCTTTTTTCCATTAAAATTCAGTCTATGTTTCTCACTGCTGTCGTCCTAGCATCTATAACAGTACCATTAAACAGAACTTTTTACAATGACGAAAGTGTTCCAGATCTGTGCTGTTCAAAATGGTAAGCATTATACTAAGCCACATGATCACTTAGAATCACTATTCACTTGAAATGTGGCTAATGTAATTGCTGAATAGATTTTTAATTGTATTTCATTTTAATTAATTTCAATTTAAATCACCATATATGGCTAGTGGATACTATGTTGGACAGCACAGATCTATCACAATGCCTGGCACATTGGAGGGGTTCAAAAAGGTCTTGTTGAAAATGAAAGGATGCATGAACTGAAAAAAAATCCATGAAAGAATGAAATACCTGCAATCAGCTTATAATCCTACAGATATGGTTTGGGACTGTCACCTTCCCCTCCTTCTAGTCATGCTTTTTGGCATTGGCTTTGTTTCAGTTTTCAGTTAGAATTTTTGCTTGTTTCCAAACCTGAATAGCATATGACATGTAGAATTCCTTTTGTTTCACCACTCTTAGACTGGCATCTTGGCAAATCACTATGTTCCTCAAATTTTGTTTAAAAAATGAAATTTCTGAGCTACCTATCTTTCTAGACAGAAAACCTTCTCATTTTAGCCATTTCCTCTCATGATTTTATTTGTAATTGTTTGTTTTAAATATTCTTATTGTGAAATATTGCATAGCAATATTTTTTAAAAACTTTGCATCTTACAATGCAGCCTAAGAAATAAGTGGTTAACAGTAACATTCAAATTCCAGTGTTCCTCAGTGGTCACAGTTCCCTTCTTCCCTAACCAGAAATTGCAACCATCAAATATATAATCCCCATGTTTCAGTTTATTTTTATTACATATGTATCTCAAAACAATATACTCTATAATACTGGTTTAGAGTTTTACATCTTTATATGAATGATATTATACCCTACAAATCATTCTACAGCTTTGTTACTTGTTTAGTACATTTCTGAGATTTATCTGTTGTTACATATAGCTGTATTTCATTCTTTTTCACTGCTGTATAGAATTCTGTTCAGTTTCCTGTTGATGATCATTTCAGTTTTTTTCAAATATTTTCCCTATTGTAACTAAGTCTTCTATAAGATTCCTTTATACTTTGTGAATTATACTAGAGTATCGCTAGGGTATAAACATGGGGAAATACATGCTGGGTTGTGCCTTTTTTTTAAATCTCAACAGTTCTAGATATAGTCCTTTGTTATTAATATTCATTACAAAGATCTTCTCCTAGTTTATCCAGTGTTTTTATTTGAAGATAAATATTTTTAATGGAATTAGGCATGTAAATCAGCCACCCATTGCCCAGATCCACAAACAATATCAAAAGTCAGCATTTAGACAACTTAGAGACTCATAGCCAACACCTACAAAATTTAAAGCCTTAAAGTCAGTGACAGAAAGTACCATCTGCTCTTCTAAAACTTAATAAGTTGTCTGTATTTATAGATTTTATCTTTGTAAGATGCTGTTTGTTGTATCCTTGTTATTTTAATGGCTTTGATAAGGCTATGAAGTTAATGTGCTACTTTCCTGTTCTTTCATATTCTCATAAAAATATTATGCAACTTTACCTTAAATCATTTCAGTAGCCATGATTCATTCACACATTCTTTGCAGTAAACAGTGCAAATATACTGATACTCTTCCAGTAATTATGAACACCATATTTATTTGTTTACTCTCACTGGCTTTATCTATAATTCAGCTGGTTTATTTTATTCTAATCTAAATGTTAAAATCTACACTCTTTTCACAAAGAAGATTTTTTTAAGAGATCTGACAATGGGAAGTACTTCATAAACTGTTATAATATTCAAAAGTAATTACTTTTTTTTCCAACTTTTTACCCTATCGTGAGCTGAGATTTTTAAGCTCATTTAAAATTATGGTTCAAACAAAAATTATGTCAAATATTCTATCTATATAGCTTCTAAATCCCTAAACCAGTATAAATATAGCCAGTAAAGAGCACAGAGTATGAATGCAAACCATCAAGCAAGGCAGCAGATGGGAATCAGAGTCAGGATCCTGGCCAAGGCCAGTAACCAGAGATTTGGAACCTGACTGAGCAGAAGGGTGACCAATCACTACTGAGACTAACGACCTAAAATGACTAAACCAGACCGCCTGTTATATTGGTTCTTCTTTAGTTGCAGATGAGAGAAATTCAGCATTAGCAGAAATGAAAACATAAAAACACACAAAACAAAAACAGGGAAAAACTACAACATTAAAAGGAGTATTTACAGAACAGACACTGGTTAATTAACGGAAAATATCAGCAGTCCATCTGTAAGAGAAGCAGGAATACAGGGACTCAAATGCCATCAGCATTCTCTGTGCCGCAGCCACAGATATACTTTTCATACTTGTTCTAGTTTTCCTTCTACAACTTGACTTTTTCTGTGTTTCAGAAATCTTGGTTGCTGACACCTCCTGAGTTTTATATTGTAGAGATTCAGATACCAAAGAAATGTTGACTTTTTCTCAGATTTGATTCCAGTTATCTCGGGAGGATTTTAATTGGCCTTACTTGGACCAAGTGCCTATATTTGACCCAATCAAATATTGTCCTTCCTTATTGCTAGGAAGTCAGGATATTATTATTGTACTAGTTTGAACCTGCTTTCTATTCCTGGCCACAGTTATGGCCGGGGTAAAATTGCTGTCTATTTACATAGCTGCACTCACTATAATTTGGGGGGTGATGGGTTTGGGGAGAAGATAGGGAAGACCAAGCAGACCCTCCTAGAGGCCCTATTCCAAAAATGGCAGGCAAACTCATAGGTGGTGGTTCTACACCAAGAGGAAGAATATTTTGTCAATCATGCAGGGATGTTTCTAATAATTCCAGTTTTTCCAACAGTGAGCAAAGCTATGTTGTGAGGTAGAAAGCATTATATCACTAAAAGTGATTAAGGAGAAGCTGCAAAATCATTCAAATATTGTATAGGAAGAACTTAGAAAATGTCTAGAGACTGGACTGAATTACTTTCTAAGAGCCACTTCACTTTAATATTCGATAATTCCTAGTTTATTTCATTTCAACCATTCATGATTCGTTTCACAATTTTCAGTTTGTATCTTGTTTGTGTCACAGTGCTACGTGTTTAGGGTACAAAAGAATATTCTAGGGTACATATTTTGTATCCTCAGGGTATTCATCAATTTGATTATATCTTGTATATTTTTAGTAATACCAAGGAATTTTAACACAAGGCCTAGAAGTTACATGTCCATGAGAATAAAAATATTCCTTGCCTCTTTACCACATGTTTTATATTCCAGCCACACCAGTCATAAAAACGAGCCTTACTTACACTTCCATGCTGTCATCCCTTGCACGTTCTTTTTACTCTTCCTTTCCTTAAGTCTCTATGTAATTGAGTGTAATATATATAATGTCTCCTTTTACTTCTCATCACAAAACAAATTTACTTACTCCTTCTCCCTGTACTTTCTTATATAAATTCTGCCTTGAGTGTTGCTTTCACAAACAGCATAGTTTTTCTAATCCTTTTATTTTTTGTTATACAATAGATTGTTTTGTGACAATGTTGAGGCTATTGCAAAATAGTAATGAAAATTGCAAAAAGACAAGGCATTTTTCTACATTTTTTTCTATTCATACCTATAATAGTTTCTTTTATAAATCTTTAAACTCTATTCCTCTGATTCCTAATCTCTTCTCTCTTTCTTTGATGGAGTTCTATTGACTTTATGTCTGTATTACATTCAACAGATTAAGATGCATTAAATATTACATCTCACGGTTTTACTAAAGCTGAGCACATCTTCAGAAAGATTAAATGTCATCTTTTTCTGCAAATCAAATTAGTACTGAAAAAACCAGTTTCTACACATATATTCATAAAGATATCTTGTACTGTATTCTGAATTTGAGAAATGAGCTTTCACCTTTTGGCAATTACTTGAGACATAAAGAACGGCAAGCAAATCAAGTCAGTTTTTATGACATTAAATTATTTCGTAGGTCAATATCATGTATTAAATTATTATTTCACCTCTGAGTCACATCAAATGATTTTACAGTGAGTGTACTGAGAAACACTTGCTGACAAAATATAAAGTATGACAAAATATAAAGTACTTGTCGTTCATATTCAATAACTTCTTTGTCTCAAATGTAAAATAACAAATTCTTATAAATTTGACTTTTAAAATTCTTATGGAATAAATTCTTTATTAATTAGAAAATAATATTCCATTTTACTATGAGATAGCTTTTGCTCCTGAAGAAATGTGCCTTTTGATTTTACTTTTTTAGAATTTTCATAACTATTTATAGATCACTTCTACCTATTTCTAATAGACATTTTGTGGAATGCAAGAAAAGTATGAGAATAACCACTGCCCTCCCAAAGTTTCAGTTTATTTGGAGATATTACTGACTAATGAAATAGAGGGGTCTTGACCAAAGGAAAACAAAAATGATAGCTTATATTTAAAACATACCACATATGCATTTACTCTTCACAACAACCTGTGAGCTAGGTACCATTACCGGCCCTATTTTGCAAAGGAGAAAGCACTCTCCAGTGTCTTGTAGCTGGCGGTGCAGCACTGGATTTAGCCCTGGAGTCGACCACCATGCTGTACTCCTG
Organism: Physeter macrocephalus; assembly: GCF_002837175.3. Taxonomy (NCBI): domain Eukaryota; kingdom Metazoa; phylum Chordata; class Mammalia; order Artiodactyla; family Physeteridae; genus Physeter; species Physeter macrocephalus. Next base: position 46,158,428 of record NC_041232.1, read on the forward strand.
CTAAAGAGGGCCAGTGTTCCTAGGGTGAAACAGAAGTAATAAAAGAGTTCTCAGGACCCTCTAATGTGCTGTTGACTTTAAAATAAGAATAAACTGTGCAATATGTTCCAGTCATTTGTAAAATGTAAACCTGGTTGAACTTTGGAATCAGGGGAAATGATTACAAAGTCTCTGAGACTACAGAATTAGTCTCAAAATTAAATAGATTTAAAGCTTAAATGTAAAAGAAAAACAACAGCTAGAGGAAACTGTTTATGTGAAAATAAGATGAGAAAGGCCTCTGAGCATAGCAGCAAAACACATAATGTTCTAGAGAAGATACGGCTCCACAAAAATTTAAAGCCACCTTGCTATAAAAAATATCACTCAAATCAGGAAGAGATTATTAAAACGTGGGTAACAAAGTAGTTTCTGGCTTAACATATAAATAGTTAGAAAACTTGGTTTAAAAAATGAAACATACAAACAGAAAAAATTAACAAAGGACCTGGAACTGGCAATCCCTATACACACACAGGCTCATGCTCATACACACTGGGGGAAGAGAGAGCAAATTAATATAGGAAAAGTGTTTAGCCATCAGTCATTAATAAAAAAAAAAACATTTTTTGCAGAGATAATTATACAGTAAAGTAATAGAAGAATCATGTTATCACGTAGGAAAAAGTAATAGATGTGCAAACTGCAAAGGGATGTCACCTACGGCGATGACATATTTACATTCTGAATGGATTACCTAAATCCTGTAGGGGAGAGAAAATAGTATATAATATAAATAATATAATTTCTCTTTGAGAAAGGAAACCATAAATTTTTTTAAACAGACGTCTTTTAATTCAGGGAACCATACTTAATGAGTTAGAAAATGAAAAGAAAAGTCACTTTCACCTAGATATTCTTTTTTTTCAGGTACCCACGTTGTACATCACTTATCTTCATTAATCATTCAAACTAGAGGATATAGAACATTTGCAACCCCTGGAACCAGAGAATCTGTTTGTTAACAAAAGTAAGCTTGAACTTGAGATTGCTTCACTGTGAGAGTTAGGTTCTAATGTGCTAGGTTTTCCAGTCACTCCATGTAAAAAATAAGCACCTGCTTATAAAATTATTTCTCTCCCACCTAAAATGTAACCTTTTCATTTTTCAACACTTTTGGACCATGTATAGATAATTATGAGATATGATAAGGCACAGCTACTATAAGAAAAAGTATTGGTTCATAAATCGAATTTATTTTGATCACTTCACATATATCTGCACCTACAAAGAATTATCTCCCAAAAAGATTAGTCTTTGTTTTTCCAAAATTGAAATATGCTAGAACAGCCTTGCTTGAATAAAAAGCAGGCCTCTGATAGCTTCTAAACGTAACCACAATAAGCCTAGTGTGGGACTTTATTCATTCTTAATTTTTTTTTTTTTTTTTTTTTTTTTTTTTGCGGTACGCGGGCCTCTCACTGTTGTGGCCTCTCCCGTTGCGGAGCACAGGCTCCAGACGCGCAGGCTCAGCGGCCATGGCTCATGGGCCCAGCCGCTCCGCGGCATGTGGGATCTTCCCGGACCGGGGCACGAACCCGTATTCCCTGCATCGGCAGGCGGACTCTCAACCACTGCGCCACCAGGGAAGCCCTATTCATTCTTAAATAACATTTTTTGTCAGCAATAAATATTAAGTGCACAGTGAAGCGCTTTTGACTAAATATTCTTTTATATCTTAACTATTCTGAATTATATTTGGGGATTGTGGTAGAGTCAATACTATGTGTTCATTGCATAATTTTCTCTTCCTGGACACATAGGAAAACTGAATTAGAGTAGTCCTTGACCTTATAAACATTCCATTTGCTCCTCCAGCCCTCTTTTCGTTTCCACAGCAACCTTGGAAGCCACGTGTTCTGCATCTTAGAGCTACAGTGATAGAAACTGGGTCCCCGGGCCATCTCTTAAAAAACACCCACTCAGGAAAACTCCCTTGTCTACATCACTGTGACATCATTAAAAAAGAGGCCTTTGTTTCATTAAATCACTATGGTTTGTGAATTTTTACATAGCATAGTGTAAGCTGTTCTAATAGAGGGTTGCATTATTAAAGCAATTAGCTGATTTAAAATATTGATCAGTAGTTTAAAACCATAATTGTTTAAAAATGAAAAAGAGCAATAATAATGGAAATGGCTGAAATGATGATTCACTGTCTTCAAATTGACATAAGTGAACTATAAGTGATTACTCCTTTAATAATGTCATAGTAGAATATGCAAAACAGACCACTTGTATTTTATAAAGTTCTGTGTGTTGAAAGCTAAGAATACTTCCTGTGTAGTAAAGCATTTTCACATTTTTCTTGGAATATCTGAATTACAGACATTCTCAATTATGAACATATTTTGATTTTGAATTTAGGAACATAATTTTTCATAGAAACAAGGTCATACTGTATTATTTCACATCTGATCATTTGTATACCACCATCAGTTTTTTTGTTATTAGGTTCATGTACTCCCTATGCTGTAATTTAAGTAACTTACACCAATTCACATTTTAATATATATTTTCTACTAGATATTAAAATAATCACTTAGCTATAAGTATGGTCAGGGATGGTCACAAATTAATCTTGTTGTCACCAATGGTATAAATACCCTTCTCAGGAACCGCTCTTACAGTAAAGGATGATTAGGTTCCCAAGTGACCAAATCACATCCACCTTTCCCCCAAATAACACTATGTTTGTTAAAAATATTATTCTATCCGATAAATCTATTGAAATATTAACTTGTATCTGTTCTCCCCATATGCTCTCCCACTCCCTTCTCCCATTTTAATCTCATAACAAGACTTAGTAGCTCTTTGTTGCAAGGTTTTTAGCCTGGAGAAAAGCAGAGGCAGCCTGGAGTGACTTTGATCTTTAGCTCTTGGGGTGTCCTGGAGAGGAAGGTAGGATCAATAAGGTAGGTAGAAGTATTCCCCAGGACTTGGTGATAGAGGAGGTCTGTGAGTCCAAGAAGGCTGTGGCAGCAACCAAGGAGATGAGCAGACCTGGGGGTTGGGGGGATGACTGTTAGGTGCAGTCAGAGAGACTGCATCACAGGCATGAGGACTTCCAGTTGCACTCAGCTTCCACACTCCTAGGGGGCATCTAGCCAGAAGGCCTGTGTAATCAACCAGGCCCACGAAAAGCCTGGGGCTCCCAGTGGACCAGAGGACGCATGGAAGGAGGTTGCTGGGTGGGATAGTTACATTTCCAGATGCTCTGGTACATCCAAAGACCACAGATACTTGGCACAAATGGTTTGCTTCCATCTGGGGAGCAGGACAGAGATGATACCAAGACTGAATAATAGTAAATTTCCTGCTAAACTGGTGGGATGGGGCCACTAAGCTGGAATCTAGTTGATTTAGAGGAAAATTTTAAGTGTGGTATTCTTTACACAGCTCAGTTTGTAGACTAAGAGCTGTGCTTTCTACATGAATAAAAGCATTCTGCCGGTAGAATCTAACCACCTTTTAGCAGAGTTTTTCTAAGGAAACCATAAGTTTCACTTCAGGATGGCAGTAATATATTTCTTCAGCCCAGATATTAGTATTAACCCCTCATGTCCTCTCCCCAAACACGTGCACTCACACGCGCGCACACACACACACAAACACACACACACACACACACACACACACCGATACGGTATTCCTAGGTGTACAAGCCAATAAGGGCTCTTCCTGCTAATTTTATACACTCTAGGCCCCTCAACAACAAAGAATTTCAAATCTATTATCTATTAAGGAACTAAGTGTTGACAACTCAGTTACATTGATTAATATGGTATTAAGATACATAAACTATGACTTTTCCAGAGGTTTATGTATTGCCTTTATAAGAAAGACTCTAATATTATCAACTTTTCTGAGGTTATATTTGAATAATGAAGAAACTACTCAGTGTTTGTTAACATTAGTTTAGAGATTTTAATGACACTGAGTAAAAGCTGTTTATTCTTCTAATGTAAACTCTTCAAAGGGTTTAAAGATTGGATAATCTGAGAGGAATCCCGAGTTTTCCCACAAGGGATACTTATAAAATTCTACTGAGAATTGTTACCTAGTGCTGATTTTTTACTTTTGCTGAAGGATATCCGTGCCTTGGCATGGAGCCTCCAGAGCATAGCTGGTTTGTATTCGTCCAGATTCCCTAAATGATCTTCCCCCAAATGCAAGCTACTGAATTAATACAAACCATATGTTGCTAAATAAGAAAGAATTCTTGTTCATATGAGCTACCAAATTAAAATTTAATAAAAATGGAAAGACTAACTCTCCCTTGAATATGACCTCGGCCAAAGGTCATTTTATCCCCCTGGAGGTCCTCAAACACTAAATTGAAAACAGGTAATGTACTGCCTCCACTCACACCCCGTCACCCATTATTCACTCAGTGTTCCTCTTCTTACCTTCTTTACCAGAGCCCAGTAAGTCATCTAAAGGGAAGGGAAATATGAGACTAAAACTAATAAGAAAATAAAGAAGAATAGGGTGAAGTTTGACAATGAAGATTTATTTCCCTCTAACTATAGCTTTAAGCCATTAGTTGAAAAAATTTAATAATATGCTGAGGTTTCCTATTACATGTTTCATTCTAAACAGTAATGCACCTTAACAGATTCCCACTCTGTGATTGGGCAATAATTCAACAAGAGTGATTTCTTTGTATGGAAAGGTATACTTCCTATACTTTTAAAAAAGAAAATCAAAACGGATGTCATTATGAGGTTGTCATTATGCCACTGGGGGGGCAAGAAAGTAAGTAATGCTTTCATTAATAATTCTATTTTTGAAAGATTTTAAAATATAAATGTTTGGATTTTTTAATTACTGTGATTTAGGAAAGATCTCAATACAAGCAATACTTAGTATATTTTCTAGGAATTATATAATTTTCACTACTAAATGATTTAAATTGTTAACGTTCAGTATAGAAATCAAAATTCATCCAGTGGTATAGCTCTTGAAAAATATGAAGTCACACTGGAAAATTAAGCTCTCCACTAATTTCCTATTCTTAAATTATCAGTTAAGAGGAACAGTTTCTGTTTGCTGCAAGACAAACCAAAGATATAAATAACAATAAATAAATAATAGCACCCAGTAAGAAATCTGTGCTCAGAGAAATAACAGAAAAATAGAGTGCAAATATGTAGCCATCTGGAGAATAAGAAAATCAAAAGTAACAAGCAGCATTCGGAATGTATTACAAAGAAATTATGCCAAGAGCTTCTTATTGCATTTTTCTGCAATAAGTGTTCAAATTAGTGGGTAAAGAAATACATTATAATGGTTCTGAAGAACCTAGGGGCAGGACTGGAATAAAGACGCAGACGTAGAGAATGGACTTGAGGACACGGGGAGGGGGAAGTTTTAATGACACTGAGTAAAAGCTGTTTATTCTTCTAATGTAAACTCTTCAAAGGGTTTAAAGATTGGATAATCTGAGAGGAATCCCGAGTTTTCCCACAAGGGATACTTATAAAATTCTACTGAGAATTGTTACCTAGTGCTGATTTTTTACTTTTGCTGAAGGATATCCGTGCCTTGGCATGGAGCCTCCAGAGCATAGCTGGTTTGTATTCGTCCAGATTCCCTAAATGATCTTCCCCCAAATGCAAGCTACTGAATTAATACAAACCATATGTTGCTAAATAAGAAAGAATTCTTGTTCATATGAGCTACCAAATTAAAATTTAATAAAAATGGAAAGACTAACTCTCCCTTGAATATGACCTCGGCCAAAGGTCATTTTATCCCCCTGGAGGTCCTCAAACACTAAATTGAAAACAGGTAATGTACTGCCTCCACTCACACCCCGTCACCCATTATTCACTCAGTGTTCCTCTTCTTACCTTCTTTACCAGAGCCCAGTAAGTCATCTAAAGGGAAGGGAAATATGAGACTAAAACTAATAAGAAAATAAAGAAGAATAGGGTGAAGTTTGACAATGAAGATTTATTTCCCTCTAACTATAGCTTTAAGCCATTAGTTGAAAAAATTTAATAATATGCTGAGGTTTCCTATTACATGTTTCATTCTAAACAGTAATGCACCTTAACAGATTCCCACTCTGTGATTGGGCAATAATTCAACAAGAGTGATTTCTTTGTATGGAAAGGTATACTTCCTATACTTTTAAAAAAGAAAATCAAAACGGATGTCATTATGAGGTTGTCATTATGCCACTGGGGGGGCAAGAAAGTAAGTAATGCTTTCATTAATAATTCTATTTTTGAAAGATTTTAAAATATAAATGTTTGGATTTTTTAATTACTGTGATTTAGGAAAGATCTCAATACAAGCAATACTTAGTATATTTTCTAGGAATTATATAATTTTCACTACTAAATGATTTAAATTGTTAACGTTCAGTATAGAAATCAAAATTCATCCAGTGGTATAGCTCTTGAAAAATATGAAGTCACACTGGAAAATTAAGCTCTCCACTAATTTCCTATTCTTAAATTATCAGTTAAGAGGAACAGTTTCTGTTTGCTGCAAGACAAACCAAAGATATAAATAACAATAAATAAATAATAGCACCCAGTAAGAAATCTGTGCTCAGAGAAATAACAGAAAAATAGAGTGCAAATATGTAGCCATCTGGAGAATAAGAAAATCAAAAGTAACAAGCAGCATTCGGAATGTATTACAAAGAAATTATGCCAAGAGCTTCTTATTGCATTTTTCTGCAATAAGTGTTCAAATTAGTGGGTAAAGAAATACATTATAATGGTTCTGAAGAACCTAGGGGCAGGACTGGAATAAAGACGCAGACGTAGAGAATGGACTTGAGGACACGGGGAGGGGGAAGGGTAAGCTGGAATGAAGTGAGAGAGTGGCATGGACATATACACACTACCAAATGTAAAATAGATAGCTAGTGGGAAGCAGCCGCATAGCACAGTGAGATCAGCTCGGTGCTTTGTGACTACCTAGACGGGGAAGATAGGGAGGGTGGAAGGGAGAAGCAAGAGGGAGGAGATATGGGGATATATGTACATGTATAGCTGATTCACTTTGTTATAAAGCAGAAACTAACACACCATTGTAAAGCACTTAATACTCCAATAAAGATGTTAAATAAATAAATAAGAAATACATTATATAGTACATATCTGGGCCCTAGTGATATTTTGTACATGATCTCATGGCATAATATTTGCTAACTAATCTAAATTATCTTGGCTATAAATGCTATCATAGTGATTGAAAATTTGCTGTCATACCACAAACAGCCAGTTGTAATGAATGACACAGTTTATTGGAATTGTCTAGATCCAGAGGGATGATATTGGGTCATCTTTGACATCAGATCATAGAATGCAAAGAAATTAATAAATCTAAAAGCAGTTGAGATATCAAGCAGATATAAAACAGAGGGTAGAAAAGAGAGGAGACATAATGAAAACTACATAGGTCAAATAAACCAGCAAAATTTATCACCACCTTCAGGAGGAGTAGACATTGGGATCCAAAATGGGTCCTGTCATCATCACAAGTATAATTTTGACAAGTCCACTCCCATTTGCTACTTCAAAATCTAGATGTGGGAGGAGGAAGAGAAAAAATAATTTAAAATCTTCTTCCCCACTGTTATCTAAATCAACCCTTCAAAATACCCCCAAATATCAAGTTCCAAAATCAAATTCCATCACCAGTTGGTGTTTTCCTGCTGCACCTTGAATGAAGAAATTAGGTGTTTTATTTCTCTTTGAAGCCACAGTGTATGGCATATCTTAAGTGTTCAAAAATATTTCTTGAATGAACACTGTGTGAGAGAACATCTCCAGAATTTTAGTTTTAAGTGGTGATGATTAATGGAGCAAAAGAGAAAACTGCTTTTAATTTATTCCACTTAAGAGTTAATTAAATACAAAATTTTTAAAGAGCAATTTCCTAGAGCTTTGCTGTCCTATACTATAGACACTAGCCATATAAAACTTTAAAATAAAAAATTCCGTTCCTTAACTACACTAGCCACCTTCAGGTACTCAATAGCCACAGGTAGCTAGTGGCATCTGCATTATCGAACAGTTCTATCATTGAAAAGGCTTTTGAACAACATTGTTCTAGAGCATGTCAGTAGCAGATCATCATTTTCTATACATATTTTCTAAACTCTATATTAATTTATTGAATATACCTTATATATTAGACACTGAAGATACAAAAATAAGCAAGACCCCTTTTTAACCATTTAGAATCTTTCGTAGGAAGATATTAGTGATCTGATAGCCACAGTGCAGTGCCATGCCATAGATGGTTAATAGGAAGAAAGGCAAAAAATGATGGAGAAGGTTACTAAAGATTGATTACTGAAGTAATCAAGGTAAATATTTTTTAAATTAAGGCAGAGGAAGTAGAAATGGAGAGGAGAAGAAAGAACCAAAAGATATCTAAGAGGCATAAATAGCACGATTTGGTGAGAAATTGGATGTGGTAAGTAACAGAGAAGGTGGAGTCTAGAATAACTCCCAAGTTTCTAGCATGAGGGAATGAAAGAATGTTATCACCATTATCCTAAATTGAGTCTATGTGAGGAAGAACCAGTAGGGTTTAGAGGAGAGATGCCTTTTAATTTTATATATGGGTGGTTTTTAATGTATGTTATAATGTATGTTTGTCCAAAATCTATGAGAAAGTTTGAGACTGGAACTAGAATTTTTTTGATATTAACATTGTGGAGCTCGTAGTGGATGAGATGACAGCAACAAAAAGGAATGTTGACAATGAAAGCCAAGAAAATTAACATTAAGAATTTCTAGAAAAATCACAGGAAAAGCAGAAATGAATGGGATCATAGAAACCAAGAGAAAGGAGTTTCAAGAAGGAGCCAACAACCTAAAGAGCTTTAAGAAGTTATATGAGATAAAAGCTAGAAAAAAATGTCCATGCCAATAGGTCATAAGTGAACTTAACATGAACATACACATTAAATGACACTAGCAGAATTTCGGTAGCAAGAAACCCAGGAGTGAATGAGTGGGGAAGAAGGAAAGGTGTAATTAGACCATTTTTTCCAGAAATTGAACAGATTTGAGATGGAAAGATCTATACATGAAGTGATATGTAGATGCAAGAGGGGATGTTTACTCATTTGCTATTTCTATTATGGAAAAAGGCTTGAGCATTTAGTCTAAAAGTTGCTGTGTCCATAGGCCATGCATATAATGGGTTCATCTTAGCTGGTGTGGATTAACTGAAGCTTACCTACAGAGCTACTGACCCTTGGCCAATGCTATGGAATGCATTAACTGAAGATAAAAGATGTTTTGAAACCATGGGCCTGTGAATTGTTGCAGAACAGGATGTATCAGCCTGCCAGCACTGTTTAGTAATAACAACTGGATTTATAATTGTACTTAATTTCAGTAGAGCCTGCAGGAGGGGACTTACAAATTAAAGGCTGGCAACATACCTAGAATATGCCTATTATGAGGAGTTCATTATGAGATCTCCATCATGAACAGATTGGGTTTCCTGCTACGGAGGTGCTTGAGATGTGCACATGTAGTGGTTGCAGACCTATACAGACCAAGAGTAGCTGTGTGACCCAGAGATGGGAGAATAAAGAAATCCGTGCCTGAGATCTCTGGACCTTTCCCCATGAATGTCTTCTTCTGTTGTGTCTGTGCTATATCCTTACCTGTAAAAAAGTTGTTCTGAGAGCATAAACTGAGTAAACTGAGCTCCATAAAGCAGTGGGATACTAAGGGTGATTAACACATAATTAACACTGGCTAACACAATTTCACTAGCAAAAATTCTGTTTTTAAGTCTCTCAAGGAATTTGTCACAAGTGTAATTTTGGGGCTCAACAATTACAATTCCTGAGGCTAGTTTTTTCCTAAAGGAAAAAAATAGAAATATAGTCTCACTTCCACAAAACAAGTTTAAAAGAAAGAAAAATAATTGTCCAGTTACCCATGAAACATTTTACTAACAATCAGTACAGAGATATTTGAATAACTGATTTTCCATGCAAACTATTTGACTAGTTTATTAAGAGAAGCAGTCCTTTTTAGGTACTCATACCCTCTTGGTTGTATTCTTTCACTGTATTTTCAACCATTTCTTCACCCCTCCACCTTCACTATGTAATTTTACATGCCCAGGCATCTCATTCATTTCTTTGGTTTGTGATTAAAGCCAAAGTTTTTCCAGCATCCTTAACAGTGGATTGAATCCCTTCAGTTCACACAGAAAAGACTTTTAATTCTCTCTGTTCACACAAAGATCCTATAAGTATCTAGGAAAGGAGTCCAGATGGTAATGTACATAGATACAAACTAAGGTGAAATAGAGTGATATAGTGATGAAAGTAGGAGATTATCAGACAGTTTAAGAAAGTGCCAAGAAACATAGATTTTAAATCAGTTAGATGTGGGATTAAATTCCAGATGGGCTCCTAGATATGACCTTGAGAAGGGAAGGGTACTTAATGTATTTGAGCATCAGTCTCCTCCACTGGAAAATGGTGAAAACAATAATGCTTCACAGTGTTATTGTGAGGTTTAATATAACATATATATTGCAAACTCTTTAGTCCATTGACCAGTGTATAGTAAGTGCTTAATAAATGGTAATGATTTAAATTCAGTGAATGAGGGTTCATTAACAAATTATATATTCATGAATATAATACTTAACCTTTCCAAATCTCTCCATATCTCAGTTTTTCCTAATAGGAGAGTAAAATTAAATTTACCTAACTAAATTTTTATGAGCATGGAGGGACTGAATATACAAATGGATAATGACCAGATCACATATAAAAATAGAATTCCAACCCACAATCTCTGCACCAAACAGCACAGGAAGCCAAACCACAGCCTCTGTAGTAAATCATCCCAGAACAGTCAGGGCTTTGTCAGTGACATCCAGCTCCCCTAATATTTGCCTGCACTTCTAACTTGGGACCCACCAGAGAAAGCCAAATAAGCCCCTAAAACCAATCCCATAGGATGCCCTACTTCCAGTTAGCCTGCCTCCAGTTTCCCCATGTCAACAGCCTCCAGTCAGAGCATACCTGAAACCTTTATTTTTTCCACTATAAAACTTTCCCACTCCCCTGTCTGCCTTTGAGTCTCTGCCCTAAGCAATGATGGTATCTGACTCCCTTGCTATAACAAGCTCTAAATAAAAAGCCATCTCTGTTTCTTTTCATTTGGGTGGTCTTTTTTCCACAACATTATAACTGAGGTTAACCTCAGTTCAATGCCAATTTTAAAATGCCATATATATTTTATTAGTGTTATTATTGTACAGAAAACAGACATCATGATCATTAAGGCTCATCCGTGCAACCATCTACTTGTGGATGTACTACTTTTCCACCAGGTACATAATACAAATGCTTATGATCAATCCAATTTTCTCCCTACATCATTACCACAACACACATTCAACTACCTTGAGTATTTCAGGTGCTTAATCTCTCTGCTTTTCCTTTCTGATCATACGTCCTACCTTTTCTGTTTTGTCTGGACTCTGGTGTGTAGCGTTTTAGCAATTCTCTAATGTTGCATTTTAGCAACATTCTCATATGCGTAGATAAGTCTGGGTAGACAAATATTGTTTGCTTTTTTTCCCAGAAAGGGGGCTCCTTTCTTTTGAGATACTGTTTTCCCACGCCATCCACATGGTTTGATAGATTGCTATCAATCCTAGTAGCCCCATCCCCAACATGACTGCTCTAGGGATAGGCACGTTGAACCAGTTGTGGTAAGGGAGAGTTGTGCTAGGGCATTTCTAGATTTTTCTTGCTAGGTACAAGACTGAGAATTTGTTAGTCCAGAGCTCACAAATTTACAATTTGTGAGATTTCCAGAGCTCTTGAAAGTCATGGTTCTAGCCTGGTAGAATAAGCCAGTGTGAGAATAAAGTCCGTATTTAAAAAGAAAAAGGAAAACGAGTGTATGCATATTATCATTCACTTCTCTAGGGAATAGAGAAGGAAGAACACACTCTGAGGATGTAGTTACAGGTTAGTTAAGTCTGAGATTATGCTGAATCTTGGACAAGAGCAGAGGAGAGAAGGCAGGGTCGTGGATAAGAGCTATGGCAGTTACTACCATGATGGGACTTCATCGAAGGAGAAGGGGCAGATTAACTTCAAACTCATATTTTTAATAATTCTGAAAACTAGCCAGATATTGTTAATAAGGCTTCAGAATACAACAGTAAAATGAGAAGTATTATATATTCGAGATAAAAATGCACTAGTCTCACATACAAATGTCTAGGTAATTGTTCAACATAAACTAACAGCTGAAAATCCTTCAGATTGTTTTATGTGTCTGGCAATTAGCCATCCATTTGTCTCTGAGCTCCTAACTTTGGTAAATTTGCTATTGCCATGGTAGGACCAAGAAAAATTATTGGGGTGGGGGGAGAATATCTCAAGAATGCTACATTTGGGTCAGGATGCCCAGACAGATCATGCAGTAGTAAGTAGGCCTGCGAAGCTACCAAGTCAACTCACATTTATTGAACAACCCATGAACGTCAAGAAAGAAAGAATAGAAAATGCTTTAAATTGGGAGTCAGGAGACCCTTAGTCTTCCCGGTCTGAAGCTTGCAAATTCTTGACCTTGGTTAAGTCATGTAACAGCCTGAGCCTCATTTTCCTTATCTGCAGAAGGGAGGTGTTGCGGACCATCTCATTTGGGGTCTTGCAGAGCAAATAAAGAAATACAAAATCCCCAGCCTCTTCCCTAAGAAGACGTGCAATATTTGGGCCAACACTTGTAAGATGAAATATCAAAAGAAGACATATAAATAACAATTCAAAATAATAATACTCGGCCCCCACAAGGAGGTCTTATACGCAAAATAAAAAGGTAGAAATAATTATTGTAAAAGAATAAGACCCTAGGGATGCAGTTTTAGACGTGACGTGAAGTACAACTGGGCGGCCGGTGGAGGGAGACCTTCCGTCCCTTCCCTAGGCCCTGGGGATTTTTCTTATGCTGAGTGACAGCTTCGCCTCAGCCTCCAGGAAGGGACTGATAGCTAAGGGATTGACCAAATGGGATGTTAACCCAGGCGGAAGCGGCCCGGGTACTCGGGTCTGTATGCTGCCCATGGGAGCCGTGCAAGCAGCTGGACGGGGGGGCGCCCCAGACTCACCGGCTCGCCTGCCCACCCCACCGGCTCCGCGGCGCCGGCGGCCGAGGCCCTCAGTTCGGTTACTCGGTGTCCAGGCAACCGCGGCGGCAGCCGCCTGGGACCCCGGGCTAGCGCTCCCCGGGCCTCCCGGGCGGGTCCTGTGCCTGCCCCGCGTTTCCGCTGCAGACCGGTGCTGCTGGGGCTCTGAGCGCGCGCTAGGCCTTCTCGGTGCCGCCACCTCCCCGCTCTTTTTTATTTCCTTTCTAACCAGTTTAACCCCGCCAAACTCCTTTCCCTCCTTACTGAAGAGGGAGGGGGTGGGGACGAGTGAACTGCAGTAGTTATGATTAGAATCGGGATCGGACTTCTTTAATGTGAAGACAGTAGGACTTGTTTCTGCGCGCTCACAAATGGGAGGTTTCTGATATGCTACCCTCATTATCACCTCTTAAGAGGAATTCAAGGACTACAGGTGATAAGCTCCGCCTGGTTTGATTGTCGGTTCTAAGGTGAGTTTGGTATTGAGAAATCTGAACAAGCTATGGGAGAGGATAGGAAAACTTTGCATCTGTAGGGTGAGGTGGGGAAAATGATGAATTCAAGCCGTCTAACGGTTTACTTCTAATAAAAACAAATTTTTGAAGCATGGTTCATCTCACGAAATATCAGGTGCCACAAAATACATACCAAAACTTTGTTTCCACCTCAATGAATGTATACTGTGACCTGAAATAGAAGTGTCTTCCAAGAAAGAGTCTTGTGCATTAATTACAGTATGCTTACCTTCAGTATTTCTTGGATGAAATCGAACACTAAATGATAAACCGAAGATGGTTAAAAACATAGGATTAGGGTAAAGATTAGTATCCTCATGCAGACAAATCATACTTCCAGGCAACACTGTATACAGGCAAAGGCCTGCCAAGATTAAGGAAGCAAAATCTACTATCTTAAGAGACAATTCAATTAGTAATCGTTTTTAATGGAGGGAAGTCCACAGGGCCATACCTGGAATAAGATCATTCCAGCCAAAGATGTAAAAGAGGAAGCAATAAGAAGCAATCTGGAGAGAGGTCTTAATCTTAAATTCATATATGCAGAAGCAGAGCTTTTTTGTCATTAAAAATTAGATTCCAGAATGCACTCTCCAGTTTCCCATCTCCCTCCATTAATTATTTAAATTTGACATGTTAGCAATACAATGTTAAATTTAAACCAAATGAATCATTTGCATACCAGTAAATATATATTCATGAGGATTCAAATCATCTAAGTGAGTATATTAAAACAAAGCAATACCTAGATTTTTCTCACAAAACAAAACTTTACCTACTAGAAACTTCATTCTTGAAATTTTTCTCTTAGTTAGGACTCAGTGATTGATAATTGCTATACATGCACCTATTGTGGTAGGCAGAATTCTAAAGTGAACCCCCAAGGACCCTAACTCCCTGGTATACATGCCTTGCATAATCCTCCGGACTATTAATAGGATGGATTTTATTCTGGTGATTAGCTTGTTACATGATATAATTGGCTTTAAAAAGGGAAATTATCCAGGGTGAGTTGGACTTAATTGGGTGAACCATTAAAAGGGATTGGCCTCTTCCTGGAGTCAGAGATTTGAAGCTTCAGAGAAGCATCTGACAAAAGGGATATTCTTCATTGTCAGCTTTGAAGATTGAGAAGCCATGTAGCAAGAAATGCAGGCAGCCTCTGGGAGCTGAGAGTGGCTCCAGCTGACAACCAGCAAGGAAACAGAAGACCTCAGTCCTACAATCTTCAAGGAACTGAATTTTACCAACAATCTGAATGGGCTTAGAAGAGGACACTCTGCTCCAAATGAAAATACATCCTGCCAACACCTTGATTTTGGCCTTGTGAACCCTGAGCAGACAACCCAGTCAACATCTCCTGGATTTCTGACCTACAGAACTGTGAGCTAATAAATGGATGTTGTTTTAAGCTGCTACATTTGTGGCAATTTGTTCTGTAGCAATAGAAAACTAATATACCTTTTAACTTACTTCAAATAAATAAAAGTAGCAATTTTTTAATAAAGATACAGGGGTATCTCAGGAAACTCAGGGCAGGATTGTAGGTGAAACCCAAATAGACCAGACTTAGACACTGCAAAATGAAATCAGTACTAGGTCTATTGTCATAAAGAACACAGTGGATAAGGTCATCTTATTAGCAAATAGAAAAACAGATTTCCTACAAAAATAGAACAGAAATAGCTGATTTTTCTGTAGCAACAATTAAAGTGAAAGGATAGAATGAAATATTAACCGTACATAGAGAAAATAATGATCAAATAAAAATACATTCCCTGCAAAACGATCATTCAAGAATGAGAACAACAGCAACAACAACAAACCCATATTTTGAAGGAACAAAAACAAAGTTTACCATTGGCAGAGCTATACTGAACTATGTACTTTAGAAAGAATGAAAATAGTAAAGCTATTGGAAAGATGTGTGGTTAAATCTAAACAGTCTGCCTGTATGAAAACAGTCAACCATCCACCTGTCTTTTAGTTGTTCTTGTCTTTCTCTTCTTAATTATCTCCTGTCCAATTTGTCCTTAAGACATGCATGCAACTGTTTTAATATATCTCCTGACAGTGCTAGACTATTTCAAGAATTAGATTTAACAACAGAGTGCTCTGGGCCTCTCCTTTCTTACTTACACTGGAATTACTTAGAGCCACTTTTAGATTAACTAAATGCATACCACATCTGCCATAGAAAATTGGCTGAATACTCCTATTTATTAATAATAATGTTTTATTAAGATGGACTAGAAGGATCCTCAGTAGACAGTTGGAATTGGCATATAATTATATCTGAAGGAGTGGCTTGATATAAATTTTCCTAAATTAAAAATTATTGTCTTTGGTAGACATTCTCCAAATTTCCATTTTCTTACATCAAATTATAATACTTCTTATAGCAACTTAGCTTATTTTTATGTTGTAACTCACACTAATGTACAAGGAGAAAATAAGACGTTCAAAAAGAGCATTACTGATGTTTTTCCTTAATGGTATATGATTCAAAATATTTCAAGATCAGAACCATTTTGCTCTATCATCAATGCTATGGAATTCAGAGACAATCTTATACCTAGTCATGTGCTAAAGATTACCATTTATGCTTTCTAAATTAAATTTTCAATGATTCTAAATACTACACATTCTTACAGATATCTTTGTTGCCACCTTCTGTAATTTGTAGTCATTTATCCAAGCAAGTGCCACTGAGTTTTCATCATAAGATTACATCCATCTCATCTGCTTTTCATAAAGCATATGGATCTGCTTTCAATCCATATGCCTTATAAAATACCTACAATACAGTACTTCATCAGAGTACATAACCTTAAATTCTCT
The DNA here is from genome assembly GCF_002837175.3 of Physeter macrocephalus. NCBI lineage: Eukaryota > Metazoa > Chordata > Mammalia > Artiodactyla > Physeteridae > Physeter > Physeter macrocephalus. Next base: position 46,174,978 of record NC_041232.1, read on the forward strand.
CTGGGCAGTTTTATCAAAAGCTTGCCTAAAAGGATACTATATGTAGAATATTTGTTGTTTTAAATATGTAAAGTTGTATGCCTTTTCGATATGCTTAAAGCTCTTTTCCTGAACCATATGCAACCAACATCAAAATACCTATTTGAACATTATTAGCTTCCCATATAATGGGATCATTTTTACTGTTACGTTACTCTTTCAACTTTTATCGAAGGGACCACTGATTAAAAAGACAAATGAAATGTACCACTACATTAATGGTGGATGATAATGTCCTTCATATCACTCAATGGACCCGTACAAAATTCTGTGTGAGAAATTGAGGTGTGTGTTTGTGTGTGTGTGAGAGAGAGGGAGGGAGGGAAAGAGAGAAGTTGAGGAGATTGAGTATTAAGTGAGATCAAACAGGCAGTTAACTCAAGAAATCAGTGTAAACCATGTATAAATTATGAGATTTATATAGATATCTGAGTTTATCCTTTTATCTTGTCTGCCAGACACTAAGCTTAATTTTAGCAACCGTGTTAGCCCTTTGGTGTTTATTTTCTATTGCAATTAACATTGCATTTGTTTTCATTATATATTTTTGTTGTATAAGACCTTACATTTGTTGTGAGAAAAAGTGATTTATATAAACATAAATCAAAAGTGCTTATGAAGAGTAATGCTCAAAAATATAACCTGTGAAATTCCTATCATTCAATAACCTGTAAATATTAATTTCTGCCCTATTGGGGGAAAAGAAGTTGCTATTTTCTAAGACAGCCATGATGTCATCTGGTCCATAACACTGTCATAGCACATTTAGGTATTTCCTATAAGACAGCATTGACTAAAGCAGAATCTAGTGCCTTAGAATTAACCTTGATAGTGAAAAGTAGCAGACTTGCAGTTTGCTAAAGACATAGTACTCACATCTCCAACCTAAGCAGTATAGTGAGGAATTATTCTGGTGGTTTTGGCGTATTACCTATGCCAGAATCCCTATCTCAAGTACCTGTGCAAAGCACTCCTTTAAGTAGCAGGCACCATCTTAGATTTGATCATCTTTCCCTCTTTTGGTTTTTCCTTTCCTCTTTCAAGGGGTAGAGTCCTAATCTTCTGGTGGGAAACTTTGTTCCATCATCAAAGCAAGTCACTTGAAAATATAGGTGAATTGGATAAATAAATACATATATACATATATACATAACACGAGCAGGTCTCATGAAGTACCTTTCACTAAAAACACTTGTGAAAGGGAAGAAAAAGAATCTCCCATCTTTGCTCAAGCCTCTGTATCTATGATCAATGAGAAGGATCATTTATAATTTCTAAGTTTACTCATTTGTGTTTTGCTTTTCCTGAGAAAGTTCTGAATAATCAATTGTAATATTTATGCTATCATTTATTTATTGAATACTGGCACATGCCAGCCTGTGCACTTTCCTATACTCAGATCTACCTCTTGGGTAAATATCATCCCCCTCCTTTTTTTAAATGAAATTGTCATTTGGAATAAGTTAAACGACTGGCCCAGAGACCAGTCATTAGTAGAGTAATATTACTGGCCCAGTAATTAGTAGAGTAATATTCACAAAAAATTGTGACTAAAATCTGTGCTCTTCACAACACACTACTCACAGAGCCTGTTTTACAGGAAAATATAAAAGTTCATCCCCAAATAGGTGTTTAATTATTGTTTACTCTTCTTATTTCCTGTGAAACATGAACCAGACAATATGGTCATGATAATCAAGAGCGACATGAGGATGAGAGTCAGAAAGAAAAGAACGTGTTTTCTTTAGTTGGGATCCTGTCAGGAAATAGATGGAACACTCAAGTAAGGACACAGAGGAAAACTTAATAAAGGCACTATTTACACAGTGTGCTACCCAGGAAGCAATATAGAATTAGTTGAAAGCAGTCTTAGATTAGTTGTAAATGTATACTGCAAACTCTATGGAAATCCCTAAAAAGATTCTTTAAGAAGTATATTTGATATCGTAAAAAAGGAGAGTGGAATAATACAAAATGCCCAATTAAAACCCCCCAAAAGGCAGAAACAAAGGGGAAGATGAAAAAAAAGAAACAAATTCAACAAATTGAAAACTGATACTACCTAACTTCAAGACTACTATAAAACTTCAGTAATCAAGCAGTGTGGTTTTAGTGGAAGAATACACAAACCAATCAATGGAACAAAATAGAAAGCCCAGACATAGACCCAAACAAAGGCAATTAATCTTTTGCAGACGAGCAAAGGCAATTCAATGGAGAAGGATAGTCTTTTCAACAAATGGTTCTGGAACTATTAGATATCCACAAGCAAAACAAAACAAAACAAAAAATCTCTACAGCAATCTTAGACCCTTCACAAAAAAATTAGGTCAAAATTGATCATAAACCTAAATGTAGAATGCAAACCTTTAAAACTTCTAGAAAATAACATAGGAGAAAATCTAAATAACTTTGGGTTTGGTGATGACTTTTTAGATACAACACCAAAAAAGCACAATCCATGAAAGAAAAAATTGATAAATTGGACTTCATTAAAATTAAAATTATCTGCTCTTTGAAAGATGCTGTTAAGAGAATGAAAAGTCAAGCCATAGACTGGGGGAAAATATTTTCAAAACATATATCTTATAAAGAGCTTGTATCCAGAATATGTTTTAAAACTCTCAAAACTCAACAACAAGCAGCTCTTTTTTTCTTACGGCCCAAAGATCTGAACAGACACCTTATGATTCAGGCTGATATCTGTGAAAATAGGGTGGTAAGATGAGGCCCAGGCTATAGTGCAGTCCTGAGAATGTCTCACCCAAGCCAAGGGGGAGCTCCAGGGCAACACCTGTCCATTATAGGAGTCCTGTGTTGGGCAGCAATGGCCTGGTTCTGGTATTGCTGCCATGGTACCACTGTCGTACTCAGTCATTAACTGGATCCTGGGGAGAGCATGGCCTCAGTGTGAATGCTATGAGGCATCCCAAAGTTGCATCAGCAAGAGGCTGCCAGCTAATTATATTAACTACATTATAGTCTTTCTCACAGGGACATCTGAGCTGGGCATTTCCATGGCTTTCAAAGCAGTTTTGAGTAATTACTTGGTGTTCTAGTTCAGATGTACATCCCCAAAGAAGTCCATTTAACAATCCAGGAACAGTTACTCCAATAGGTAATAATTTTCAGCAGAGAAGATCATGAACTTTGACAAAATGCAATATGAGCTCTAGTGCAGCTTCCCAGAGGCTCTGTAAAACATCTCAATTTGTGACAAACTCCCTTAATACTATTGCAGTTGCCAAGACAAAAGGCAAGAAGCAGGATAGTTTACACCTTGAAGATGCTGCACAGCACTTTACAACTCCAGGTGCAATTGGAAACTGACAGCATTAGGGTTACTGGTAAACAGGTCAAAGCAGCACACACAAAATTAGTATATGTTGCCTTCAATATCCAAAGAGGTCCACCAAGTGTTTTGCTTCTTTGATTAGTGATAAGAGGTGCCACCATTTGTATCTCTCTGTAGAAAGTATCTTGACATGCTTAAGACCACCAGACCCTAAGAAGCTTCATATTTGTGGCAAAACCCTGAGTATTTGCAAGATATCTTCCATTCTCTGGAATCCATGTGTTTTACTAAGGCATCTAGGGAAAGTTCATTTTCTTAATCACCAGTAAAATTAGCCTTATTTCATTTACACAAGGAAGTTGTATTATATGCTCTGAAATTCTCAAATGATAAAGGGTCCTCCAGACTACATTAGGAAAGAGAGGTGAAGATCTGTCATATTGTTATGGCAGGAAGTGAAGGCATATTACTGTCTTCCAAATGAATCTAACTTGTTTCTGATTGTATCTGCTGATAGGAACCGAAAAGGGGGGCATTTGCTAAGCCTATAATTGTATAGCATGGACCAAGGGATCTGTTGATTTGCTGCATTAAAATAACACATCTGGAACCACAGTTGCAAATCACCAACTGAATTTTCAGCAATTCTACAATCATTCTCAAGACCCAAGTTACTTTTGCACCAAACGGGGAGGTAAAGTGAGGATACGTTAGGAATCAGTATCTTGGTTTCTTCAAGTCTTCAATCAAAGAACTACTTTGTGAAATTCCTCTGGAGATGTGGCATTATTACTTTTGGTTTATTTTCTTGCTGAGAGATAGGATTAGGTAAAGGGGCTTCCACTTGGCTTTTACACCATAATAACTACCACTTCATGGGCCACAGTATCACTGCTGAGATTCTACTAAATGCTAAATATATCCCATTTGCACTATACATTTTTGGATTAGGGTAATAACCACGTGATTGGTATATGGTCACAGTGAAACTAGTGGAAGGAGAAAGGAGGACAAGTTCCATCTATCACCTAGGATTTCTGTAGTCCTCACTCTGACTGTTATACTTTATGGCATTTTGGGTCTCCAGAGATAAGCATCATTTCAGAAGCAGGGCCTAGTAATGTACAGAAGTTCTGGGTAAATTCCTTAACCCAGTGCATGTGGTAATGACCATTAGTCCTTGTGTGCAAGGTTTAGAGAAAGAGTCAGTCTATACTAGCAATTGCCCAGTTAAGGTATTTTATTTCTGGGAACTGGCTGAGGTCTGAAAGTAGGTAAGAGTATATGAATCCCTTAAGAGACATGATTTTGGTTTTTGCCCAATAGATCTAGAGACTTTCTGCCTATATGTGTAAAAAAGCACCTTATAGGCTGCCCAACTGTTTTATTCCTAGAGACCCCCAAAACAACAGGACTACAACACAGTTTCCTATGGGACACTTCATCTGATTGTCACTCTACCTGTGCTGTTCATTATGGTCATTGTTTTCACCTTTTATCTGACAGGAAAGTGCTATAAGCAAAGGAATGACTGACATGAAGGGAGGTTCATGGAGATTGAGGATTCACCTGTGTCTGTCCAGTGTTTTCCTTTTTACTGCTCAGTTAATCCTTTCTCCATCAATGCCCTTGGGTTAGCATAAGAGCCCTGAAAGTGTCCTGCTCTTAATTGGATCTCTGCCTTCATTAGAGTCAAGCCACGGGCTTGATCCTTAGACATATGTTCCCTGAGACTTCAGGAAATGAGGAGTTCCTTGAAAGCGAACATAGAAGCTTTCTGATTTTCCACTCATGTTCTGAATTAGCATTCAAGGCCCTCAGTTTGTCGTTTCTCTGTATGTGCTATACAGGATCATATGAAAAGTCAAGTGATCACCTAGCCTTTCTAATCATTATTGTTTCCATAGGACTAGTTAACAAATCCAGTTTATCTCCCAACACCTTACTTTCCACATAGACTTCATCTTATGCTACCACTAGTAACAACTTGAATATCGATAATGCCATCACATGACTCATATTACTGTTACATTTCTCTCTAGTGAGCAGTGTTCACTAGTGCTCCTTAGCTAGGTGAGAAAACCAATTTCAGAAGTTCAATTTGAAGTTCTATTTTCTGGGACCACAGTCACTTCTGCTATCAAATCCAGTTGATCCTTGAACAACTCAGAAGTTAGGGGTGCCAACCTTGGCAAAGTCAAAAATCCACTATAACTTCACAGTTGACCCCTGTATCCATGGTCCCTGAATGCAGATTCAACCACCCTCAAATCAGATTGTGTAGTACTGTAGTGCCCTATATATTGAATAAAACCCATGGTGTTCAAAGGTCAACTCTACTGTAACAAAGTATGATCAGGAAAAAGAAGGCATTCTAAAATGGTAATGTGGAGAGCTAAATAAAGGGATAATTCACAACATGTAAGTAGGTTTAAGGGAAACCAAACTACTAGTGAAGACTCCTGGGAATAACAAAAAGGGGAGCTGTTACCACCACAGCCTGATGATGTAATGGGAAACAGAGGTTAGCAGAACGAAGAAAAATGAGATCTAATCCTAGAAGAGGATGTCTGACAAGAGTTCTGACCTTCAGCAACCTGGTAGGAGTGAAATGGGAGAATGATTACCCTAGTAGTACTCTCTTCTTACCCTCCAGTCTCTCACTGGTGTCCCCATTAAGAGATAGAACCTAGAGAGCAAGGGTTCCCATGGACTTAATCCAAATAATTCAGCCTTCTAGTGCACAGAGTGGTAAATGCTACAGAAATGGATCCAAAGGAGCAAATAAGAAGTATCCAGCAGAATTTTAAATGCTCTTATGATATCTAAGAAAGCACCCTGAACCCATATGACTCAATGTGGACCTAACCTCATAGTAACAGATAATAAGAAATAGCAGAAATTCCAGATATTTTGGATAAGGGTCTAAAGCAGGATACATGAGCCTCACTTTCTGGTTAAAGATGCCAAGCCTCAGAGAGAAGTCTCTAAAACCAGCATGGTTTAATGACAGTAAGTTGAAATTGTGACCGAGAAATGCCACACGGAGAAAATCTGACAAAGTCCCTTAACCTGCACGTGCTCAAGTCTCCTACAGCCATAGAAGAGGGAGAAAGCATAAATGAAATTTTCCTAACTCACCACCCTCCTTGAGAGGATTGTGGAAAGTCTGAGATACCTGGAGGAATTGAAAAAGCTCTCCAAATAGTTATGAGAGTCCACAGCCAACCAATAAAAGGCACAGTGGGACCTTAAACATGGCTTCAGATGCCAGTGAGACAAGATGCTCACATCAGAGACCTTAGAATGAGCCCTGTCTCAGTTTGGCAGCATAGGACAGAGGATATGCCACACCCATCATCGACAGTTGGACGAACCATCATGGGAAGAAGTTTTGGATGTCTCTGATTTGACTGATTACAATTGAAATGAAAAATAATGAGATGTCGGAGCTTACCTGAAACTGATTAGAGTCAACTATCAGCCATCAGTCAGAATACATGTTCAAAAAACAGAGGTTGTTCAATAAACAAGTAAAAAGTTACATTTGCCCCTTGAATATCTGACTTGAGAAATCCTACCCCAAAACCTGTAAACACACACGTATATATAGTATATTCACATAATGTGCTGCACTAAGGGCACTTTGAGCAAAATTTTAGATTAGGGGGAACAGAAATAATTTTCAATATCCATAATTCTGTTCTGATTACCAACAGGCATTTCAATGTATAATTTCAAAAAAATATTTTACCCAAATGGCACTCTGGGTTAATCAACACCATTCAGCTTAAGCTATGTACATTTTCTCTTCAACACATATTTCTATAACTCAATGTCATCAGGAAGTTATGTTTTTAAAGCAGCGATATATTTGCAGTTATTTTCTCTTACTTGAATGTGAGATTAATTCTAATTGAGTGTACTTAAAATTTATAAATTTTACAAAAGGAATAGTACAGTTGTTAGCCTTAATGAAGCCCCTGTGGTGTGTCAGCCCAACCAGTGACTATTTACCACATGTCTTATTTGGTCTTCAAATTCTTCCTCTGCCACAACATGCTATTGCTAAGCTAATTATAATGTAGAATTCCCATTAAGTTTATGTGCATGTGTTGCCTTGCAGTCTTCAAAATTTAATCATGACTTCTGAAACAAAAATTTCCATTCTAGAAAACTGTACTTTCCATTAGAGTTTAATAAATTAGAAATATAAAAGTAATGTTTTTTCCTGCTTTTCAAAATTTCACAGTGAAAATGTCTAACTAATGAAAAACCATTTATGCTTCAAATGAACACAACATATGCCAGGTTTCAGCCCCAAGACAGTTTTTATGACCAAGTCACCAGATCCTAAAAAAGAAATTTTTGTGGTAGAAATGTCACTTCTTTAATATACACACAGTAATTTCAAGGCTTTTGTCACTAATTATTTTTTTTAATAATATAGAGGCTCAAAAATGATTCTTGATTTTAATGCCATGTTGTCTGTTAAAATGTTCTTTTATATTTTCTATTTTATTAAATTTATCTGCTTCAAGATGTATTTTTCGTTGAGAGATTTATACACCTAGCTAGAAACACACACTAACAAAAGTAGTGCTTCTAAGGCTACGTGGTCTACAGGCTTCATTCAGGAAACATTTACATCAGAAAGATTAAAATTCTCCTTAATTTATTATTAAAAATAAAGGATCTCTCCATTTACTTATTTAGTAAGTAGCTTGTATTTAGCTATTGTTCTTTTTGGCATTCTTAAATGCTTTGCTGCTCATCCCATTGATTTCCAACCTCATTTAAAATGGAAGAAGAATGAAATACGGCAAACACTTATTACACTTACTGAATATTTATTACATACCAGACACTGGTCTAAATGCTTTACATTCATTAATTTATTTAATCATCACAGTGATTCTCTGAGGTACTTACTATTATAGGTAAATAAACAAAGGTAGACTTCCCCAAGATATCACAAAATCAGTAGGTGATGGAGAAAGCAGTCAAATGCAGGCAGCTAAGTTACAGATATACTCTTAGCCACTTTGCTGCACCACCTCACATATGAGAAAACATAGGAAAATACAGACTGTTCACTCTAAGATCACTGTCTTTTATATTTTAGGTAAAATTTTTGTAATCAAGTCCTATGACCTCCCTCACATACCTCTACTTAGTTTCTACTGTAAGCTTGCATGTGTCTCCACTCCCACACACTTTCCATAGAAGCCCTTCCAGGATGGCTCAATTCTGCTTAGTAAGGGTCAAACCTGTTATTTCCCACAGAGTTTTAAACAATGGGAAATGAGAGCTCACTATTCCACTTAATACATGAGAAATAAGGAAGATTAATAGGGGGTTGTCAAAAATAGGCTGTGAAATGCAAACTTAAAAGGAACAAATAACTGAAGAGATTAAATGTTTGTATCACCTAGTATTGATCCTTCAGATATCTCACTGGAAAATAAAGAATGTAACTGAACAAATGTATGGGTATTACTATAGTCAGTTAGACTTAATTTTTCTGATTTAAAGATCCAGCATTCCTACCATGCCACAGAGCTTTAACTTACTCTCTTGAAATTATTAATGACAATAAGCATCCTCAAGCAATTCTTTTTAAAAGAATTTTAGCAATTATATTTCAGTTATTAGCATTGGTTTATGGCTAAATGTATTAGCTCATGAAATTACTTTAACTTTTAGGTCTAAAATTATTTATTTTATTTAATATGCAGTTGAAAATGAGAAATGATTTTCCCAAAGTAGTCTACATCAAAAGCTCTTTGTGAAAAAAAGTGTTTATTATAAGAAGAAACTATCCATGCATTGAGTCATTTATTCAGCAAATGCTTATTGAGCACTTAGCTATTTGCCAAATATTTTTATTGCAGTGAACAAAACACACAAAGGTCCTGCCCTGATGGAGCTTACATTTTACTGCAGGAGACACTCAATTGCTCCATACACAAATGAATACTTATAAAGTCAGGAGCTGAAAGAAAGTTAAGAAAGGTTAAGGGTTCGCCTGCCAATGCAGGGGACACGGGTTCGTGCCCCGGTCCGGGAGGATCCCACATGCCGCGGAGCGGCTGGGCCCGTGAGCCATGGCCGCTGAGCCTGCGCGTCCGGAGCCTGTGCTCTGCAATGGGAGAGGCCACAACAGTGAGAGGCCCACGTACTGCAAAAGAAAAAAAAAGAAGAAAGGTTAAGGGGATAGAGTAATGAGGGTGGGTGTTATTGAGATGTATTATACAGGAAGGCCTTTTGGGGAAGTTGTCATTTGAAAAGAGCCTGAATGAAGTGAGGAAATAAATCATGAATAAATACTTGGAAGAAGAGAGCTGGGAAGATGGTGGAAGAGTAAGACGCGAAGATCACCTTCCTCCCCACAGATACATCAGAAATACATCTACACGTGGAACAACTCCTACTGAACGCGGGCAGAAGACCTCAGACCTCCCAAAAGGCAAGAAACTCCCCACGTACCTGGGTAGGGCAAAAGATAAAAGAATAAACAGAGACAAAAGAATAGGGATGGGACCTGCACCAGTGGGAGGGAGCTGTGAAGGAGGAAAGGTTTCCACACACCAGAAGCCCCTTCATGGGAGGAGACTGCGGGTGGTGGAGGGGGGAAGCTTTGGAGCCGCGGAGGAGAGCACAGCAACCGGGGTGCGGAGAGCAAAGCGGAGAGATTCCTGCATGGAGGATCCGTGCCGACCAGCTCTCACCAGCCCGAGAGGCTTGTCTGCTCACCCGCCAGGACAGGCGGGGGCTGGGAGCTGAGGCTCGGGCTTCGGTCGGATCGCAGGGAGAGGACTGGCAGTGCGAACACAACCTGAAGAGGTTAGTGCACCACGGCTAGCTGGGAGGAAGTCTGGTAAAAAGTCCGGACCTGCCAAAGAGGCAAGAGACTTTTTCTTCCCTCTTTGTTTCCTGGTGCGCGAGGAGTGGGGATTAAGAGCGCTGCTTAAGGGAGCTCCAGAGATGGGCGTGAGCCGCTGCTATCAGCGCGGACCCCAGAGACGGGCATGAGACGCTAAGGCCGCTGCTGCCGCCACCAGGAAACCTGTGCGCCAGCACAGGTCACTCTCCACACCTCCCCTCCCGGGAGCCTGTGCAGCCCGCCACTGCCAGGGTCCTGTGATGCAGGGACAATTTCCCCGGGAGAACACATGGTGCACCTCAGGCTGTTGCAACAATCACTCCGGCCGCAGCAGGATTCCCCGCATCCGTGCCCCTCCCTCCACCCCGGGCCTGAGTGAGCCAGAGCTCCCGAATCAGCTGCTCCTTTAACCCTGTCCTGTCTGAGCGAAGAGCAGATGCCCTCCGGCGACCTATATGCAAAGGAGGGGCCAAATCCAAAGCTGAACCCCTGGAGCTGTGTGAACAACGAAGAGAAAGGGAAATCTCTCCCAGGAGCCTCAGGAGCAGCTGATTAAATCTCCACAATCAACATGATGTACCCTGCATGGGTGGAAAACCTGAATAAACAACGAATCATCCCAAATTGAGGACGTGGACTTTGAGAGCAAGGTACATTATTTTTTCCCCTTTTCTTCATTTTGTAAGTGTGTATGTGTATGCTTCTGTGTGAGATTTCGTCTGTATAGCTTTGCTTTCACCATTTGTCCTAAGGTTCTGTCCGTCCGTTTGTTTTTTTTTTAACTTAAAAAAACATTTTTTTATTAATAATTATTTTTTATTTTAATAACTTTATTTTTATCTTTATTTTATTTTATCCTCTTTCTTTCTTTCTTTCTTTCTTTCTTTCTTTCTTTCTTTCTTTCTTTCTTTCTTTCTTTCTTTCTTTCTTTCTTTCTTTCTTTCTTTCTTTCTTTCTTTCTTTCTTTCTTTCTTTCTTTCTTTCTTTCTTTCTTTCTTTCTTTCTTTCTTTCTTTCTTTCTTTCTTTCTTTCTTTCTTTCTTTCTTTCTTTCTTTCTTTCTTTCTTTCTTTCTTTCTTTCTTTCTTTCTTTCTTTCTTTCTTTCTTTCTTTCTTTCTTTCTTTCTTTCTTTCTTTCTTTCTTTCTTTCTTTCTTTCTTTCTTTCTTTCTTTCTTTCTTTCTTTCTTTCTTTCTACTTTTCCTCCCTTTTAATCTGAGCTGTGTGGATGAAAGGCTCTTGGTGCTGCAGCCAGGAGTCAGTGCTGTGCCTCTGAGGTAGGAGAGCCATCTTCAGGACACTGGTCCACAAGAGAGTTCCCAGCTCCATGTAGTATCAAACGGCGAAAATCTCCCAGCGATCTCCATCTCAATACCAACACCCAGCTTCACTCAACGACCAGCAAGCTACAGTGCTGGACACCCTATGCCAAACAACTAGCAAGACAGGAACACAACCCCACCCATTAGCAGAGAGGCTGCCTAAAAACATAATAAGGCCACAGACACCCCAAAACACACCACCAGACGTGGACCTGCCCACCAGAAAGACAAGATCCAGCCTCATCCACCAGAACACAGGCACTAGTCCCCTCCACCAGGAAGCCTACACAACCCACTGAACCAACTTTAGCCACTGGGGACAGACACCAAAAACAACGGGAACTATGAACCTGCAGCCTGCAAAAAGGAGACCCCAAACACAGTAAGATAAGCAAAATAAGAAGATAGAAAAACACACAGCAGATGAAGGAGCAAGATAAAAACCCAACTGACCTAACAGATGAAGAGAAAATAGGCAGTCTACCTGAAAAAGAATTCAGAATAATGATAGTAAAGATGATCCAAAATCTTGGAAATAGAATAGAGAAAATGCAAGAAACATTTAACAAGGACCTAGAAGAACTAAAGAGGAAACAAGCAATGATGAGCAACACAATAAATGAAATTTAAAATACTGTAGATGCAGTATGAAAGGCTCTTGGTGCTGCAGCCAGGAGTCAGTGCTGTGCCTCTGAGGTAGGAGAGCCATCTTCAGGACACTGGTCCACAAGAGAGTTCCCAGCTCCATGTAGTATCAAACGGCGAAAATCTCCCAGCGATCTCCATCTCAATCACGCCAAGACACATAATAATCAAACTGTCAAAAATTAAATACAAAGAAAACATATTAAAAGCAGCAAGGGAAAAACAACAAATAACACACAAAGGAATCCCCATAAGGTTAACATCGGATCTTTCAGCAGAAACTCTCCAAGCCAGAAGGGAGTGGCAGGACATATTTAAAGTGATGAAGGAAAAAAACCTACAACCAAGATTACTCTACCCAGCAAGGATCTCATTCAGATTTGATGGAGAAATTAAAACCTTTACAGACAAGCAAAAGCTGAGAGCGTTCAGCTCCACCAAACCAGCTTTACAACAAATGCTAAGGAACTTCTCTAGGCAAGAGACACAAGAGAAGGAAAAGACCTACAATAACAAACCCAAAACAATTAAAAAGTGGTAATAGGAACATACATATTGATAATTACCTTAAATGTAAATGGATTAAATGCTCCCACCAAAAGACACAGACTGGCTGAATGGATACAAAAACGAGACCCATATATATGCTGTCTACAAGAGACCCACTTCAGACCTAGGGACACATACAGACTGAAAGTGAGGGGATGGAAAAAGATATTCCATGCAAATGGAAATCAGAAGAAAGCTGGAGTAGCAATTCTCATATCAGACAAAATAGACTTTAAAGTAAAAACTATTACAAGAGACAAAGAAGGACACTATATAATGATCAAGGGTTCGATCCATGAAGAAGATATAACAATTGTAAATATTTATGCACCCAACATAGGAGCACCTCAATACATAAGGCAAATACTAACAGCCATAAAAGGGGAAATCGACAGTAACACAATCATAGTAGGGGACTTTAACACCCCACTTTCACCAATGGACAGATCATCCAAAATGAAAATAAATAAGGAAACACAAGCTTTAAATGATACATTACACAAGATGGACTTAATTGATATTTATAGGACATTCCATCCAAAAACAACAGAATACACATTTTTCTCAAGTGCTCATGGAACATTCTCCAGGATAGATCATATATTGGGTCACAAATCTAGCCTTGGCAAATTTAAGAAAATTGAAATCATATCAAGTATCTTTTCTGACCACAACGCTATGAGACTAGATATCAATTACAGGAAAAGATCTGTAAAAAATACAAACACATGGAGGCTAAACAATACACTACTTAATAACGAAGTGATCACTGAAGAAATCAAAGAGGAAATCAAAAAATACTTAGAAACAAATGACAATGGAGACACGACGACCCAAAACCTATGGGATGCAGCAAAAGCAGTTCTAAGAGGGAAGTTTATAGCAATACAATCCTACCTTAAGAAACAGGAAACATCTCGAATAAACAACCTACCTTTGCACCTAAAGCAATTAGAGAAAGAAGAACAAAAGAACCCCAAATTTAGCAGAAGGAAAGAAATCATAAAGATCAGATCAGAAATAAATGAAAAAGAAATGAAGAAAACAGTAGCAAAGATCAATAAAACTAAAAGCTGGTTCTTTGAGAAGATAAATAAAATTGATAAACCATTAGCCAGACTCATCAAGAATAAAAGGGAGAAGACTCAAATCAATAGAATTAGAAATGAAAAAGGAGATGTAACAACTGACACTGCAGAAATACAAAAGATTATTAGAGATTACTACAAGCAGCTGTATGCCAATAAAATGGACATCCTGGCAGAAATGGACAAATTCTTAGAAATGCACAAGCTGCCGAGACTGAACCAGGAAGAAATAGAAAATATGAACAGACCAATCACAAGCACTGAAATTGAAACTGTGATTAAAAATCTTCCAACAAACAAAAGCCCAGGACCAGATGGCTTCACAGGCGAATTCTATCAAACATTTAGAGAAGAGCTAACACCTATCCTTCTCAAACTCTTCCAAAAGATAGCAGAGGGAGGAACACTCCCAAACTCATTCTATGAGGCCACCATCACCCTGATACCAAAACCAGACAAAGATGTCACAATAAAAGAAAACTGCAGGCCAATATCACTGATGAACATAGTTGCAAAAATCCTCAACAAAATACTAGCAAACAGAGTCCAACAGCACATTAAAAGGATCATACACCATGATCAAGTGGGGTTTATTCCAGGAATGCAAGGATTCTTCAATATACGCAAATCAAACAATGTGATACACCATTTTAACAAATTGAAGGAAAAAACCATATGATCATCTCAGTAGATGCAGAGAAAGCTTTCGACAGAATTCAACACCTATTTATGATAAACACACTGCAGAAAGTAGGCATAGAGGGAACTTTCCTCAACATAATAAAGGCCATATATGACATCATCCTCAATGGTGAAAAACTGAAACCATTTCCACTAAGATCAGGAACAAGACAAGGTTGCCCACTCTCACCACTCTTATTCAACATAGTTTTGGAAGTTTTAGCCACAGCAATCAGAGAAGAAAAAGAAATAAAAGGAATCCAAATAGGAAAAGAAGAA
>NC_041232.1:46189998-46190757 GCF_002837175.3 Physeter macrocephalus
ACATTGTGAAAATGACTCTACTACCTAAAGCAATCTACAGATTCAATGCAATCCCTATCAAACTACCACTGGCATTTTGCACAGAACTAGAACAAAAAAGTTCACAATTTGTATGGAAACACAAAAGACCCCGAATAGCCAAAGCAATCTTGAGAAAGAAAAATGGAGCTGGAGGAATCAGGCTCCCTGACTTTAGACTATACTATAAAGCTACAGTAATCAAGACAGTATGGTACTGGCACAAAAACAGAAATATAGATCAATGGAACAGGATAGAAAGCCCAGAGATAAACCCGCGCACATATGGTCACCTAATCTTTGATAAAGGAGGCAAGAATATACAGTGGAGAGAAAACAGCCTCTTCAATAAGTGGTGCTGGGAAACCTGGACAGGTACATGTAAAAGAATGAAATTAGAACACTCCCTAACACCATACACAAAAATAAGCTCAAAATGGATTAAAAACCTAAATGTAAGGCCAGAAACTATCAAACTTTTGAGGAAAACATAGGCAGAACACTCTATGACATAAATCACAGCAAGATCCTTTTTGACCCACCTCCTAGAGAAATGAAAATAAAAACAAAAAAAGACAAATGGGACCTAATGAAACTTAAAAATTTTTGCACAGCAAAGGAAGCCATGAACAAGACCAAAAGACAACCCTCAGAATGGGAGAAAATATTTGCGAATGAAGTAACTGACAAAGGATTAATCTCCAAAATTTACAAGCAGCTCATGCAGCTCAATATCAAAAA
>NC_041232.1:46190866-46196659 GCF_002837175.3 Physeter macrocephalus
GAATGTAAATTGATACAGCCACTATGGAGAACAGTATGGAGGTTCCTTAAAAAACTACAAATAGAACTACCATACGACCCAGCAATCCCACTACTGGGCATATACCCTGAGAAAACCATAATTCAAAAAGAGTCATGTACCAAAATGTTCATTGCAGCTCTATTTACAGTAGCCAGGAGATGGAAGCAACCTAAGTGTCCATCATCGGATGAATGGATAAAGAAGATGTGGCACATATATACAATAGAATATTACTCAGCCATAAAAAGAAACGAAATTGAGTTATTTGTAGTGAGGTGGATGGACCCTAGAGTCTGGCATACAGAGTGAAGTAAGTCAGAAAGAGAAAAACAGTACCGTATGCTAACATATATATATGGAATCTAAGAAAAAAGAAAAGGTCATGAAGAACCTAGGGGTAAGATGGGAATGGAGTCACAGACCTACTAGAGAATGGACTTGAGGATATGGGGAGGGGGAAGGGTAGGCTGTGACAAAGTGAGAGAGTGGCATGGACATATATACACTACCAAACGTAGGATAGCTAGTGGGAAGCAGCCGCATAGCACAGGGAGATCAGCTCGGTACTTTGTGACCACCTTCAGGGGTGGGATAGGGAGGGTGCGAGGGAGGGAGACACAAGAGGCAAGAGTTATGGGAACATGTGTATATGTATAACTGATTCAGTTTGTTATAAAGCAGAAACTAACACACCATTGTAAAGCAATTATACTCCAATAAAGATGTTAAAAAAAATACTTGGCAAAGTATCGTTGACTGAGGGAACCACATATTCCAAGTCTCAGAGGCAGGTAAATGAGGTGTTTCTGCAATTTTTACTGTATTTATACTAGTGGTGCAGGGTAGAACTGCTTTCTGCAAAAATATAGCCTTAAAGGGGAATTAAGATTAAGAGCAGATCATGCAAAATCTGTACAAATGTGAAATCAGAGAATGTAGAATTCATTGGTACCACAAACTGGGTCACCCAGGCAGGTAGCTAAGTTTGAATGAAGGCAACCGTAGTGAATATTTAAAGTTCACAAAAGCAATAGTTTGAAAATCAGTTGGCAATGCTTATATTGGAACAGGGCTGTCAAGAGCTGAGAGAGTGCAGAAGACAATAAGTTTCTAAGAGCATGGGCCAGTCATTCGAAGGGCTTGAGAGACATTCCAACCCACGTAGCTGAGAGCTACCCAAGGCTGGGGGTGCATCTGGCTAAATGAGGGATGCTGGGAAAGGAGCCTTTTTCTTTCTTAGAGTAGGTTCTTACCCCTAATGTACCAGCTGAGCAAAGCAAAGCTTTCTCTCCTGCTGAAGTAACCTCTCGATATTTTGGCTTCCTTTGACTAGGAAAAATCACATATAGACCCAGTGCCTTGTGCTGGCTTCATTAGCCTGTTCACCAATAAAATAGAAGGTAATATGCATTGCTAACACATGTAAAGAAAAGACAAAATTTGATGTATTATTAGAAGAAAACTTAGGGCAGTGTGTCCAGAAGTCAGTGAGTGAGCAGGAGTTCTAGGAAATAACATCAAATAAGTAGTTAAGTAGCCAGGACCAAATCTTATAGAGCTTAGAAGGGCAGACAGATCCTAATCATACAGACCTTAGGACTTTGGACTTTTCTGTAAGTGTGATAAGAAGCAGTTGGAAGGTTATGAGCAGGGGAGTAAAGTAATCTGTCTTCCATTTTAGAAGGAACATTCTGGCAGTTGTGTGGAGAATAAGATCTAGGGAACAAAAAGGGAAAACTGAAAATGAGTTAAGTAGCTATCCAGGTAAGAGATTATGGAGAATTAAACATCATTGAGCCATGGTGATTGTAATAAATGGTCAGATTGTGAATATGTTTTTAAAGATAAAACCAACAGTATTTTCTGTTGGACTAGATGTTGTTTCTGCGAAGAAGAGAGAAGTCAATAGATTACAAGGTATTTTTGCCTAATCCAACTGAATATAGGTCCCATTTACTGAGATGGTAGACACAGGGAAAGGAGTAATTTTAACAGGGGCCAAAAAGGAATCAACAGTCTCATTTTGGACATATTAAGGTTAAAATACCTAATAGAAATGCAAGAAGGGATGTGAAGTCCCAAATGAAGAAGAAAAGTAGGCCTAAAACTATAAATAATTGCATTATGATCATATGTATAGCATTTGAAAGCATGGGACTGCATGAGATCACCTAGGGAGTAAGTATAAATACAGAAGATGTCTGAATGTGATTCCTGGGTCAAACAGACATTAATAAAAAAATCAAAAAACTTGATAAGGGTGCTGCAAAAAGCCTGAGAATGAGTGAAAAGTGAGGCAAAGGACATTTGGGAGAACTGAAGTAAAGTAAAAGTTTTAAGAAGGGAGAAGTGATCAACTGTGTCAAATGCTTTCAATATGCCACGTGAGACTGACAGTCCGTGACTTGGAGATGTGCAGGTCCTTGAACTGCATGGTTTCAGTGAGGCAGTAGAGTGCATTGAGAACAGAATAGGAGAAGAAGAAATGGAGTTGGCCAGTATAGACAACCATTGTGAGGTGTGTGATGTAAAGCCAAATTAAAGTGTGAACTGTAGCTGGAGGAAGATGTGAGATAAAGGAGGGTTTTAGTAAGATGGAAAATTTTACAGCATGTATATGTGGTAATGGAAATAGTCCAGCATAGAGAGCACTTAACATGCAAGAGAGGAAGGAAATGAATGTGGATGGAGAAAAAATAAAGAACTAGGGTAAAATGCATGATATATTTACATTTAGAGAACTACTAGGCTAAAACCAAGACTATAAAAAGAGAAAAAATATTAAAATATTGCTGGTCTCATAAACAAGCTAGATATTCCTTAGGACATGGAACAAAACAGCAATACAAAATGTTTCTAGGAGCAGAAGGTGTAAGCTTCCTGGGCTCCAGAAACCAACAGAAGCACCTGGAAATTAAATTATATTAATTAATAATAGGGACTAAAAGTGCTCTTTAAGAGTCAGTGACCAGGACGTCCCTGGTGGTCCAGTGGTTAAGACTGCGTGCTTCCACTTCCGAGAGGTGCAGGTTCGATCCCTGGTCCTGGTTGGGGATCTAAGATCCCACATGCCAAGAGGTGAGGAAGAGTCAGTGACCCTGCAACTAGAGATTATCATACTATGTGAAATAAGTCAGAAAAAGAAAGACAAATACCATATGATATCACTTATATGTGGAATCTAAAATATGACACAAATGAACATATCTACGAAGCAGAAACAAACTCATAGAGAACAGACTTGTGGTTGCCAAGGGGGAAGGGGGAATGGGGGATGAGGGAGAGATGGACTGGGAGTTTAGGGTTACTAGATGCAAACTATTACATTTAGAATGGATGGACAACAAGGTCCTACTGTATAGCACAGGGAACTATATTCAGTGTCCTGGGATAAACCATAATGGAAAAGGATATAAAAAAGAACATATATGTGTGTGTGTGTGTATGTATATATATATATATATTTATGTATAACTGAGTCACTTTGCTGTACAGCAGAAATTAACACAACATTGTAAATTACCTGTACTTCAATTTACAATAAGGAGTGTCCAGAGCCAAGCTTACTTCTAAAACGCTGCCTACCACCTTTCCAACTTTTGAGCAGGCTGGAAAAAAAAAAGCTGTTGACCACTGGTTGGATCTATGGCTTATATGAAACCATTTTTCGAGAGAATGAGAGGACGTAAGTGTGTGACCAGTTGCCCAGAAATTGAACCAAGACACCTTTTAGCTTAGAGACGCTCTTGAAGGTATCTGCAGTATTGTCATGCAACATAAAGCCTGAAGTGGCAATAGAAGAAGTTAGATAGCTTGATCCTCAACTGCCAGGAGAGAGATAGAAGGAGTATGTGAACATTTCATTAAAAAAAATAAATCTGCAAATCAAAACTACAAAACACATAAGAAAAATAATAAGAAAAAAAACAATCAGCAGTTTGGAAGTGACTGTTTCAGGTGACATTAAAAAATTAGAATGGTTTGGGCAAAATACTTCAAATATTTTAGAATCCTAAATGATATTCAGCAAATATCTGGGAAATTCCTATTCAGTGGCAGACACAATCCTAGGTGCTTGGAATAGAGCAAATAAAACAAGACACACAAAAATCATTACCTTCATGGAGCGTACATTTCAGTCGGTAAGAATAATTGAAGAAATAATACCCATAAAAGTAGGCAAGAAACTCTGAAATAGATTAAAAAGGAATGAGTCTATGAGATTATTTAATCGAAGTACTGGAAATAAGAAGATAGTCATTAGCATTTTTTTAATGCAAAAATAAATAAACTCTAGATTGGAAACTTTAAAAGAATCAATATATTGGAAAACCAAGAACGCATGCAGAAATGCAACATCATTTAAAAATATGAAGTCAGTTAAGAGATTTAGCATAACAAGATTTGGAAGAAAAATAGAGGAATTAGTGAGAAAGCAATATTTTGAGAGGTAAAGGTAAAGAATTTTGTAGGAATAAATAATTAGTACTCCAGAAGGACTCTGAGAGCTAAGCAGGAGTGATAAAAATAAATCAACATATAGATACATTGTAGCATGATTGCAAAATCTCAAAGATAAAAAGAATCTTAAAAGCCACCTGCGGAAAAAAACTGATGACTTACAAAGGAACAATAATTATAACTACAGCAGTTTTCTTATCAGCTCAATCATGCCAGGAAAAAATGGAATAATGTATGCAAATTGTCAACCTAAATCCAAAATTTGATACCCTACTAATTATTACTCTAGAAGGAGGACAAATTAAATCACTTTATGTTGAAAAAGGTTAAGATAGCTTGCCAGTATTGAGCACACAATAAAATCTATAAAGCCTGAACTTCAGCAAGAAGAAAATCCAATACAGGATGAAGGAATGGGATAAAAAGATATCATTGCTTCTCATTCACAATAGTTATATTCTAGAAAGTCACTGGGAACACTCAATTCGTGAATACTGAACCATTGCTCCTAGGGGAAATACACATATCTCTCACATAGATTATAATATTAAATCCTAAAATTCACTCATTCCGGTACATTCTATTTTCTTTATTTTTCAAAAAAGAAAACAAAGTTCAAAAGTTTTTTGTTTTTTTTTAACAACGTTATTGGAGTATAATTGCTTTACAATGGTGTATTATAACAAAGTGGTGCTTTATAACAAAGTGAATTAGTTATACATATACACATGTTCCCATATCTCTTGCCTCTTGCTTCTCCCTCCCTCCCACCCTCCCTATCCCACCCCTCTAGGTGGTCACAAAGCACCGAGCTGATCTCCCTGTGCTATGCGGCTGCTTCCCACTAGCTATCCTACGTTTGGTAGTGTATATATGTCCATGCCACTCTCTCACTTTGTCACAGCCTACCCTTCCCCCTCCCCACATCCTCAAGTCCATTCTCTAGTAGGTCTGCGACTCCATTCCCGTCTTACCCCTAGTTTCTTCATGACCTTTTCTTTTTTTTTTTTCTTAGATTCCATATATATATGTTAGCATACGGTATTGTTTTTCTCTTTCTGACTTACTTCACTCTGTATGACAGACTCTAGGGTCCATCCACCTCACTACAAATAACTCAATTTCATTTCTTTTTATGGCTGAGTAATATTCCATTGTATATATGTGCCACATCTTCTTTATCCATTCATCCGATGATGGACTCTTAGGTTGCTTCCATCTCCTGGCTACTGTAAATAGAGCTGCAATGAACATTTTGGTACATGACTCTTTTTGAATTATGGTTTTCTCAGGGTATATGCCCAGTAGTGG